>NW_017675842.1:57483-58537 GCF_001879085.1 Nicotiana attenuata
AAAGCAAAGGTAGTGGAAGGATGCAACAGCAAACCAAATGGTTGGAACTAAGTGTGAGGTACCCGCACGAAGGACCAAGCTTGGGAAAAGCCTGAGTACCCCATGAGCTGCTAGTGCTTCGGCCTTTGGCCTACCAGGGAGTTTCGTTTACCCTCTTATTTTTGATATGACATGGGGACATGCCATAATTTTAAGTGTGGGGTGGGAGACTTGCTCTGGTAGTGTATTGTAGTGTATATAGACATTGAGTATGTTGTAATATTAGATTGATATTGTTGTGTATAATTGACTGTACTCACATTAGAAGTAACTGACTTGGCCCAACGACGGACACTTGTCGACAGGTCTCTTCAGGGTCATAGTCGAATCAAAAAAAGAAATAAAAATTAAAAAAAAATGTAGAGGACTCTTCCTGAGGACGGACCACTTGAACAGTACTCTTGAGGGAAGTAGTCCATGTAGTTTCTTTATTTTATTTTTTTTAGATTAGTGTAGTAATTCTCCCTTGGTTTTTCTTTTGACCACGGTTCTTTTTCAAGTATTTTTTTTTCTGTAACCGGGTTAGGTAGATTTTTCTTTTGTAATTTTAGGATTAGATGGGTGAAGGTCAGAATGTAACCCCAAATGTGCACACTTGCAAAAAAAAAAAAAAAAAAAAAAAAAAAAAAAAAGAAAGCTAATAAGAACTTGAGAGTGTGACGTCTAAGCTTGTTTGTGGACTCATAATATATGCCTTAATTTTGCACATCTTGTCTTGCTTGAACACTCGTATGATTGTGTTGATGAACTGATTCGGAATGAGTTACATGCTAAGTGTGTGTGAGTTGTTACTTGCATCCTATGCTTGCATATGATACCTAGAACTTGCCCTGTGTGTTTGCAAAGCGAAATAGAAGTCGTTTGGTTTTAGAGATGATTGAGGCATTTCTTTGTGCAACCCTTTATACTTGAGAATCCACCTGTGCATATTACCATAGTTAACCCATTTGAGCCTGAAGCCTGTTCTTTGATAACCCTATAATGATCTAAATCGCTGTGTTCGAATAAGCTTAAT
>NW_017675843.1:0-54047 GCF_001879085.1 Nicotiana attenuata
ATCTCTCCCAAATCTCGTGTAATGGTTCGGTAGGCTCCTGCTTGAAAGCTAAGATCTCGTCCCTTAATGCTGCCATGTGCCCCGGTGAGAAAAATTTGGCAATGAACTTATCCGCCAACTCATCCGAAGTAGTGATGGAATGGTTGGGAAGTCGCTCAAGCCAATCCAATGCCTTCCCTCTAAGTGAAAATGGGAAGAGTCTCAATCGAAGTGCATCCTCGAACACATTGGTTTGCATGCTCCCCCAACAGGTATCCACGAACCCCTTGAGATGTTTGTAAGCATTCTGAGTGGGAGCACCCGTGAAATACCCTCGTTGCTCCAACATTGTCAGCATCACATTGGTAATTTGAAAATTGCCCACCCGGATTCGGGGCGGGACAATTGCACTAGCATAGCCTTGGTTGGGAAGAACTCGAGGGTCCACTCTTGGAGGTGGCGGAGGAGGGTCTGGAATATTTTCATTTGCATTGGCTTGGAGGCCTCTACGTTGTCCTTGAGGTACAAGAGGCACCTCATCATTTCCAATATCATCTACCTCCTCCCCCGCAACCACATTGCCAAGAGGGTCATTGTTGTTTGCTACCATTTTGCACCTGTAGTTGTGACACACACAAATTAGTAACACAGAAGGAAAAAAGAACAATTCAAAAAACTACTTAGATAGATAATCAACACCGTTAGCTCCCCGGCAACGGCGCCAAAAGTGATCGAGGCCAACCCTGTACTACTATAAAGTAGCAAGAGAGGTCGAAGCAGCTTTTACCCGAGAAGGTCGGGATCAATTTCCACAGAGAGCTAGAGATTGGAACTGAGTTTCTATCTAAGTTAGAGTTGCGTAATTGTTCCTAATTGCACTTCTAAACATTTTTGGTTTTGATATTACTTCTAAATTTATACTACTAAGATGCTAAATTAAGCTAAGTTAAGCTAAGAGGAGACTACTGAATATTGTCTAATTAGTTAAAAGGCACTAGGGGAATGACTTTCACCTAGGTGGATAATTGGCGGGTTCTCATGACTAAGGCTAGGCTGTCATATTTGGGGATTACGATATAACCATTGCACGTTTCTACTCACTCTATACCTCTCGGTAATTCGGGTGATTTTGCCCTAATTGACTTTCTCATGATCAATTGGGTATGATCATTTGTGAAAGAAATTGAGGTTCAAGTCGGGTATTACGATCTCTCGGTTTAACCCTTTAATTGGGACTATCAATTCTCTTGAGTACGCCCCAATTCCTTGTTGGACTAATTTTAGAGACTTAGGCTCTCTTTCTCAAAAAGAGCCAAAATCAACTAAGTATAAACTAGTGTTTGCAACCACTAATTCAACAATAAAACCATAAATTAGTCCAAATATCAAATACCCATAGACAATCAAACCTTAAAACACAAGACCCATCAATTACGCACACTAGGGTTGAGCCACAACCCTAGCTGATGGGTCTAGCTACTCATGATAACAGAGGAAAACAAAGAAATAGATGAAGATAAACCCATAATATTAAATTGCTAATTAAAACTTGAAGATTCAATGGTAAAACTCTTGTAAAATTACTCCAAATAGTAAGAAAACACTATTCACGAGCGCAGCTCAGCTGTAGAATCTAGCTGATGACCTAAAAATGGGAAAAGAAACTATTTATACTAGGCCAAAAATTCTGGACAAAAATACCCCTGCGGGGCTAGTGTGGACCGCACAAAATCAAGTGCGATCGCACTAAGGCTCTTAGCTGAAATTCCTGCTCTCTGAACATGACCACCGCGGACCGCAAAAAATGCATCACGACCGCGGTGGATCCTGTTGCGGTCCGCACAAAATGGAACGCGGACTGCATTGCATCAATCCTCCAACTTGACAGCTCTCTGAAGTTTAGCTTTGCGGACCGCACAGAATCGAGTGCGGCCGCAATGAAGTCAATGCGGACCGTACAGAATGGAGTGCGGCCGCATCACTTGGCTGCCTGAAATTGAGCATTCTCTGAATCTCTCCTTTGCGGACCGCATAGAATGGAGTGCGGTCGCATTGCTTTTCTGCCTTGGATGAGTACTCTCTGAACCTCTCCTTTGCAGACCGCACAGAATGGTGTGCGGCCGCATTGGTCCTGTTTTGCTGAGCTTGGACTTGTTCTTGGTACTTGTGCATGTTTCACTCCTTTTTGAGCTGGTTTTGACGAATTGTCACCTTGTTGATCAAACCCTGCAATCAAGTACAACACGTAAGCCTTTGGGACTATTTTGTACATATTTCTAATCAAAACTCAAGTAAGAAGGAGTGTAAAATGCATCATAATCCCTAGTTATCAGTGGACAATGCCCCAAAGGATGTACTCGGTGACTTAGCGGTGCCAAGGAAGAGTCATTATGTCTATTCCGGAGGATGCCCAGATCTTTTCTGCCCTTGTAGGGGTGGCCAGCTACCTTCGGTACTTGGTGACAGAGGAGGACCAAGCCAATATGAACGAGGTGGAAGCGTTCTGCCTGTTCAATGAAGCTGAACATGTGTTAAACCGGGTAACTTTAGATACCTCTTGATGTCTTCTAATTTGTATTTAGATTAATCTACAGATGGCCATAACTTTTTCCTATGTGTTTGTAGGCCTCGGTGCTTCATCATGAGACTTTTCTCCATTATCAGGTTTTGAACCAGTACGAGACCGAGATTCAAGGGCTCACTAAGAAAAAAGACGCTTACAAACTTCTCAGCGAGCAACGTGAAGGGGAGGCTAAGATCCTCCGGGATGACCTAGAGATGGATCGGAAGGAGCATGCCGACCTGGTCGAGCAGGTAAGAAAGGTATTTGAGGTTAGTGATGATGAGTCAAACACGGTGACTAACGGTCCGAACCCGCAGGTCCAACAGAACCTTGATCAGATCGAGCAGCTCCGGGCAGAGGTGGATGCGGTGAAGGCCGAGGCCAAAGAATGGAAAAGAAACATGGATCGCTTGGCCTTGGAAAAGGAGACTGCCCGGGCACAATTGGCTTCGGCTGAGGTCCAGCTTTGAGCTGTAAAGGAAAAGGCCTTGGTGCAAGCCAAAAAGATCGAGGAGCTCAGTCTCAGCCAAATTCGATCATCTCTGACCAAGAAAATCTGGCCAAGGAACTTGAGACGGCCAAGTTGGAGGCTGAGGTGGTCAAAGTCGATGCTAATGAGATGGTGGCCGTTTATAAGGCCGATGCCGAGGCGGGTCAGGTTCGAGCAAAGGAAATCATCGAGCACGCAAGGCGGCAATCTCAAAGGAAGGCCCTTGAGGAAATTCATACTCGGGGTTTCGACTTATCGGTTGAGAATTGAGATTGAGAATTCCAAGGAGCTCGAAGCCGACGCCAAAAAGTTGGCTTATCCCGAGGATGATGATGGTTCCGAGGGATTAAGCGGACCCGAGGGTGGAGAAGACCCGAGGACGACGAGGTGGCCCCCGGCGAAGACCAGGCCACTTAGTCTCTTTGCAAATGTTTTTTGTTTTTTGCTTTCTGTATTTCCTTTTGGTTGAGGCCGTTTGGCCTTTGTATAAATTTGTATCGAGGCCATTTTAGCCTTTGTAAAAATCATTTGATATAAATATAAAGCTTCTTTCCCTTCAGCAATTTCTGAGTTTTTCCCTTTGCTTTGTCATTCATATTCACAATGATTAAAATTTAAAATGCCTTAGCATGAAATAGTTAGGTTATGCTTGGAGGTTCGAGCAAGCCTTGCCTTCAACATTATTTTGTTTTTAAGGCATAGTGGGAGTTCGGTGTGACCGAAAATTTTACCCCAAAGTACTTATACTTTTCTAGATTATAGTTTGTCGAGGGTAGCTTTTAGAACCGGTTAAGAAATTTTAAGGCCTTGTTATTTTTGTTTCGAGTCTCGGACGTCTCCGAGCTGTTTTATTTCAGCCGTAGCCCTTTTAGTTTAGGTGTTTCAACCCGAGTTATCCGGACTTGTCTAGGATAACAATCCCCGAAGGGGGATGGCCGTAACCTTTGAAATTTGGGCGTTGCCTAATAGGTCTTGTGCCCCCGAGCTCTGATGGCTCGGACCATTCCAGTTTGTTTTCGGACGGCAGTCCCCGAGTGAGAGTGAATGTTTGAACTCGTATTAGGGTGGCCCTTGGGCTCAATACCTTTAGGGGATCGGATGTAGGAAATTGGTTGAGAAATGCAAGAAATTCTTAAAGGACAAGATATTTATCCGCAAGGAAGAGACTTCTTTTTATTCTTGTGCATAATAGTTATACATGTGTACATGCTTTGTGCCAGGGCTCGAGCAGTCTATGTGGGCACGATTCATTTGAACGTTTGGCCCTTACAATAAATCCTATCAATCGAGCTAAGACCATTCAATCACGAAAGTTTCTTTTCTTGCTAAAGTCGATATTCGAGGGTAATGTCCCCAGTATTCGAGGTTGATCATAGAGAGAAGCCTCGGATACTATTGATGTGATCACCGATTCATGACCGGCCTTCAATTCTAAGTTAGCACAATCCACTGTTGCCTCGTTAAAAACCTTGCGGGAAAATCCATTTGGGACAAAACCGATTCAAGGGAAAAAGAGTGCAATGCATGCTTTCAGACCTAAAACTTGCACCGTTCCTTGTTAGTTACCTGCAAGTGTTAGTTGAAAAGTAAGTAAAAAAGAATGAATGGGGTCGTACCTTAGCAGTAGTATCGCTTCAAGTGAGTTATATTCCAATTGTTCGATAGTTGCTCGTTGTTCATTGTTCCGCGTTTGTAGGATCCCTTTCCGGTGATCTCGATAATTTGATATGGTCCTTCCCAGCTCGGCCCCAGCTTACCTTCGTTCGGGTTTTGAGTGCTCAGTGTGACCTTCCTTAGTACTAACTCCCTTACAATGAAATGTCGAAGGTTGCCCCTTCGATTGTAGTATCTCCCAATCAGCTATTTTTGGGCGGCCAATCGGACAAGGGCGGCTTCGCGCCTTTCATCTAATAGCTACAGGATCATACTCATGACCTCGTCATTAGATTCCTTAGTTGTGTATCTGAACCTGAAACCCGGTTCTCCGACTTGACTGGTATTAGAGTTTCGGCGTCGTAAACCAGAGAGAACGGGGTGGCCCTAGTACTGGATTTCAAGGTCGTGCAGTATGCCCATAAGACTTCGGGCAGGATTTCTTTCCATTTTCCTTTGGCGTCGATTAACCTCTTTTTGAGGTTTTGGAGTATGGTTTTGTTGGTCGACTCTGCTTGTCCGTTCCCACTAGGGTGATAAGGTATTGATAGGATCCTTTTGATCTTATGGTCTTCGAGAAACTTGGTCACTTTGTTGCCGATGAATTGTTTCCCATTATCGCACACGATCTCGACCGGGATGCCGAACCAGCATATGATGTGGTCCCAAATAAAATCGATGACATCCTTCTCCCTGACCTTCTTATATGCCTGGGCTTCCACCCACTTAGAAACATGGTCAGTCATAAACAATATAAATTGAGCCTTACCGGGAGCCTATGGAAGGGGGCCAATGATGTCTACTCCCCACTTCATGAACGGCCATGGTGACAAAAACGAATGCAGCAGCTCTCAGGGTTGGTGAATCATTAGAGCATGTCTTTGGCATTCATCTCAGTTTCATACAAACTCCTTCGCGTCCTTTTCCAGGTCCATCCAGTAGTAACCGGCTTTGATTACCTTTCGAACCAATGATTCGGTGTCTGAATGATTTCCGTTGGTGCCCTTATGAACTTCTCTCAGAATGTACTCGGTATCTCCCGGTCCCAAACATATTGCTAGTGGGCCATCGAACATTTTTTTGAACAGGGTTTCGTCTTCGGACAAGCTAAATCGGGTTGCCTTCGTACACAGGGCCCTCGATTCTTTTGGATCTGAGGGCAGTTTTCCGTCCTTGAAATATTCTATATATTTGTTTCTCCAATCCCAAGTCAGGCTTGTTGAGTTATCTCGGCATGGCCTTCTTCCATTACCGATCTCATGAGTTGTACGGCTGCCCCCAAGTTGAGCTCGTCGTCCTCGATCGACGATCCTAAGTTAGCAAGGGCATCATCTTCGCTATTTTTATCCCGAAGTACGTGTTGCAAAGTCCACTCCATGAGTCGATGTAATGTCACTTGCAACTTGTCTACGTACCTTTGCATTCGTTCTTCTCTAACCTCGAATGTTCCATTAACTTGGTTCACCATGAGGAGGGAGTCGCACTTAGCTTCGATCACCTCCGCCCCCAAACTTTTGGCTAGTTCGAGACCTGCAATTATGGCCTCATATTCGGCCTCGTTGTTAGTCAATTTCACAGTTCTAATGGACTGTCTAACTACATTGCCTGTTGGTGGCTTCAATATGATGCCACGTCCGGACCCTTTTGCGTTTGAGGCGCCATCCGTAAATAGGGTCCAAATCCCCTAAGAGGTCCTCGAGTTTACCAACAACTCTTTTTCGACCTTGGTGATTAGGGGCGGCGTAAAGTCGGCCACGAAATCTGCCAAAATTTGAGATTTAATCGCTGTTTGGGGCCGATATTCAATATCGTACCCGCTGATTTCTACGGCCCATTTGGCCAAACGCTCCGAGAGCTCGGGTTTATGCATTATATTTCACAATGGGTAAGTAGTCATAACACATATAGGATGACATTAAAAATATGGTTTCAGCTTCCTAGAGGCACTTAGCAAAGCGAGTGCCAATTTTTTTAGGTGAGGGTACCTAGTTTCGGCCTCACCTAGAGTCCTGCTAACATAGTAAATTGGAAATTTCATACCTTGTTCTTCCCGGACCAGGACTCCACTTGCCGCTATTTTTGATACTGCCAAGTATAGGTATAGTTGTTCATCTGTCTTCGGCGTGTGAAGCAACGGTGGTCTCGATAGATATCATTTGATCTTCTCCAAGGCCCATTGGCACTCCGGGGTCCATGAGAAGTTATTCTTCTTTTTCAACAGTTAGAAGAATCGATGGCTCTTATCAGAAGACCTCGAGATGAATCGCCCCAGGGTGGCTATGCGCTCGGTTAACCTTTGCAGGCCTTTTATGTTGTCCACCACTGTGATATCTTCGATTGCTTTGATCTTGTCGGGGTTGATCTCGATTGCTCGGTTGGATACCATAAACTCGAGGAATTTACTCGATCCGACTCCAAACTCACATTTCTTCGGGTTCAACTTTATATTGTACTTCTTCAATATGCTGAAGGTTTCCTACAAATGTTTTAAATTGTCCTCTACTTGCTGGGACTTAACCAACATATCGTCAATGTACACCTTCATTGATTTTCCTATTTATTTCTCAAACATCAGGTTTACTAGGCGTTGATAAGAGGCACCAGCGTTTTTTTAATCCGAATGGCATCACATTATAGCAGTATGTGTCGTACTTAGTGATGAAACAGGTTTTCTCCTAATCGTCTGGGTCCATTCGTATTTAGTTGTACCCAGAATAGGCATCGAGAAAACTGAGGATCTCGTGGCCGGCCGTGGCATCGATCATGCGATCGATGTTGGGCAAAAGCAAAGAGTCCTTGGGACACGCCTTACTCAAATCCTTTATAGTCTATACACATTCTTAATTTGTTCCCATTTGTAGGGACTACCACTATATTTGCTAACCAATCCGGGTACTTCACCTCCCAAATTGACCCTATTTTAAGGAGTTCAGATACCTCGTCCTTGATAAAAGCGTGTTTGACCTCGGATTGGGGTCTCCTCTTCTGCTTGACCGGGTGGAATTTCGGATCAGGGCTTAGCTTGTGAGTGGTTATCTCTGGTGGGATCCCTGTCATATCAAGATGGGACCAAGCGAAACAATATATGTTAGCTATAAGAAATTGAATAAGTTTTTTCCTGAGCTCGAGAGTTAACCCTGTGCCCAAGTATACCTTCTGATCGGGTAGATGTTCGATCAATGTGACATGTTCCATCTCCTCGACCGTTGATTGTGGCGTCAGAATCATCAGGGACTATAAAAGATCTGGGAACCCCGTAATCATCGTCTTCATTAGTCCCCTATTTATCCGATTGGGTTGTGGCCGGTGTCGATGCCCCATTTTTCTCGCGAAATCGGGTTTATGACATTTGGGAGGACAACTCATTCCTTTTGGGAACTGGGTTTGATTTGAAGAGTCGCCACCTAATGATTAAGTGCATTAGGACACTAAGAAGAATTTTGATTTAGAAAACCAGAGATTGGGTAAGGCCTCGAAATTATCCCGAGGGGAAGGTGTTAGGCACCCCTCGAGATCCACTAGTGTGGTTCCCGGCCATACTATAATTGTGACTTTAAGTGCAAACAACAAATAGGCAAATAGGAGTTACAAATATGAGGGGGGAGGGGTTTTCACATAATTGTTGCAAGTAATTGCAGTTAAACGAAGTCAAAGAAACTGAAATTTGAGAAGAAGCAGTTTTAAAATATTCTGAATAAACAAGTAAAAGAGGGGAATTTTCACATAATTGTTGCGAGTAATTGAAGTTAAAAGCAGTCAAAGAAGCTGGAATTTGAGAAAAAAAAAGCAGTTTTGAAATAAAATAAACGAGTAAAGGGAGGAGGGTCCTAGGTTTATAAATAATATGGATCACCCCACACAACACCCGGTAACCGTTTATACACGTGGTGTTATCGCGTGGTCATCATGTCTATATCTACCCTTTCCCACCCCGTTAAGGTATTAAATGCGGAATGGTCTCGTTTTACCTATTGCATACTATTACCCGCCCCAATCCTATCAGTCCTGGAGGTATTTGGGACTACTAATCCTAAAGGGAAGGGGTGTGAGGTTTTATAGTTTCAAAGGACAAAATTCTAAGGCGACAATCAAAACACATATATAGCAAATTTGGGGAGAAGCATATAACAGATAGAAAGGCTCAAACAGACCTCCTTATAACAAAGAGAAGCATATAGTTTAGCATGTCTTACACGTACTGATTAGGGTCTGCTTAAACTTAAGAGTTGTGGCAGACTTATCTAATACATATTTCAGATAAGAATCCCGAATCAGGCCTGCCTGCTGGTTGTTGTTAATAAAATCTGATTCAATTTATAAGTTTACCTTATGGCTTGCCTAAGTGTTAAACGAAAACCTATAGGCATGATATCATTAATTTAGAAAAGAAGTATGCTGATTTAGGAAAAGAAGTTGTCAATTACAGGAATATAAATTCTGCAGTCGTTATTGTAGCTACTGATTTTAGACTCATAAGCGAATGGACGATTCAGATTTAGTTGATGGTTCCTATAGGCATGCTTTTCTAGGCGTTACTGATTTAAAACATTTTTTTAATCGAAACAAGAGTGCAGAAGTCCTATAGGCATGGTATCTAAAATGTTGTTAGTTATTTAAACCTATAAACAGGTTTGCCTAGTGACAGATGCAGATGCAAAATTCAGGAAATCCTATAGGCATATTATCTATATGATATGCAGCATTTCAGAAATGACCTATAGACATGGTCTCTAAAAAAATGCAGAAGTGTAGAAACCTATAGACATGGTCTCTATGTAAGGTGCAAAAGTGCAGAAACCTATAGACATGGTCTCTATATGAGATGCAGAAGTGAAAGCTGAAAACAAGATACATGAGTGTAGAAGTGTAAATATTCCCTACGAACATGATATCTACCCCTTTGCATGCATGGTTACCCTTCCCTTTTTCACTAATCACCCCAGAAGTTTATTACAAAACTTTTACAGACCAAAATAAAATAAAGAAATTACATCATAAAAAATAAAATTACAACCAAGGAATGCCTGATTCAGGTTTCCTGCCTGAAGCATGAAGTAAACCAACTCCAAAGACCAAGATCCAAATCCTTTCTCATTTGGGGTGTGTCGGAGTTCCCTAAGAGCCTCATGGAGTCCGGGCAGTGCTCACACCCAAATACATTGCAAGATTGAGTCATAGTGCAGTGTGGAAAGGCCAGCCCTCAAGTGTCCAAGTTCAGAGGGAACTCAAGGTCCCAAGGCATGGCTCACAAGTGGGGGGCAGAACTTAGAAGCTAAGAGTGAGTGTAAGTGGAAGAAGGAATTATGAAAAGGGGAGTGACAAAGACAGGCTAGTGGGCATACCTAGCAATAGGAAATGCTGGCACACCCCACCAGCCCGTTAGAAAACATTGTTTTGGGAGTTAGGATCCCCAAAGGGATCAGGTCAAAACATGAACAATAACTTGCATATTGTCATGTTCTGAACTACAACTCAAAGCACATAGAGGGAAGCAAGGGCGTAGGGATTCACAGCAGAAATAGATGAAAGGAAATTAACACTCTAGTTGACATTTAACTCCATACAGACAGTAAAGTAAACATGGATGTAAAGGCTGTAAGTAAAACACATTGGGGTGATGCTGAAACGAAAACTAGAACATACCAGTCTCAAGTAATCAAGCAAAAGAAAGCAGTAGCCTTGTAAAGCCAAAGTGCAGACAAGAAGCAAGAATACCCCAAGTATGAGTTTTGTGAGATTGTAAGTGTGAAATCTAAAGTGTAAAAAAGTTGAATTAACCGTGTAATGTGTTGTCTTGAAAGTGCAGAAGGGTCATGCCCTTTTATAGTGTGGAAAGCAAGCAGAAATAGGTAAGAAAATAGTTTGAAAATCAATTTCACAAGGTTTCCCTTTAATTAAGGGATTTGATTTCAAACGGGTAAAAAATAATTAAGGAAAGAGATTAATCAAACACCTTTTCAAAGCAGTACAAGTGGGGTAAATACATAGAGGTATATTTAAGGAAAAAGTTTTGATAGTAAACGGTTTGTGCAAATAAGGCAAGGGAATCAATTAACAGCTAGTAAATCCAAAATTGAAGATTTTGTATGAATGAACCAAGTCAGAAAGATGGGAAAAATTTTGACTTAAGGAAAATCAGTAACAATCAATCAAACCTAAAAAAGGATTCTGAATCAATCATAAGTTGGAAAACCTTTTCGGAAGAAAGAATTCATCACACATATAAAAGCATACAACCACGCTTAAGCACGAAGAACTATCATGCTAATCAGTAGAAGAGTCTAGCATAGAAGAATTTAAAAGTTCAGAATCATAAACAAAGAAGTTTAAACTTAGTTCATAGACTCAGAAATAAGTCTGAAAGAGTCCAGGGTTCTCAAATAGAACCCTAGTCTGATCATATGACCAAACTCGGAGGAAACCCCCCAAATTCTAGGGTTTCCAACTCGAGTCAAATACAGAGATGAGGAGGCAGTCGGCTCAGCTATTTCTTTTCAGAATCTCATGAGAAGACAAGCAAATACAATGGAAAATTCATAGCAAACAGAGTGAAGAAACTAACTCGAAGCAATAATGAGAGAACAGCATGGTAGTAGAAGAAATATGTTTAAGAAAAACCTTTTGGAAGGGACTTAAATAGGATTCAGTAGAAGAGGAAACAATAACACTTAAGAACACAATAGTGGAAATATGTTTAAAGAGGTCTTTTAGAAGAACTCAAGCAAAGTTCAGTAGAAGGCAAACAAACTTAAGAACTCAGTAGGAAATACATACAGTAGAAGAACACAAAAATACCGGAAAAGTATAGCAAAAGAACATATAGGTATTACAGTAGAAAAACAAAGCACAGAAGGACATGCATAATAAAGGAAAACATAAGAACACAGTAGAAGCACATGCATGACAAATACACACAAAGAAAGGAAAAGAAAAGTCGGAGAAACATTTTGAACCTTTCAGAAAACCCTAAATCGAAGAGAAGTGATTTTTAAAAGATAATTTTGAAAGAAAAAATTGGGGAAATTGTTTAAAAACCCAAGTAGAGCACAGATATGTGACAGATCTAAGAAAAATCGGAGAGAACCTCGAATAGCTAGGGTTTCAGAGGAACCCTAAGACGAGAAAGGCTTGGAAGAAGGTCCGATCTGAGTCGGAAAAGTAAGAACCAGGCTCAAAACACCATAGTGTGCCAGAGCTGGGCCGGAGATGGCCATAGAACCTTGAATCGGCGAAGATCTGAACGAAAACCTTCGAGGTCAGACCTCGAAACTTTGAATACCAAGTGTTTAAGAGCATAGGGAGATGAGTTTAAGTTATCCATGGCCTGAGAGTCCATGGATTCTGGTGAAATTGAGGTTGAAGATGATGAGAGAGGCTAGGGTTTCGAGAGAGTTCGAGAGAGTTTGATAGGAGAGGGATTTCAGAGGCGGCTGATAGAAGAGAATGAGGGGGATTAGGGTAGTCTTTGGGGATTAAAAAGGCAAGGAATGATCGTGGCCGTTGATCAAAATGATCAACGACCTGGATTAGGAGAGAGGGTCGGGCGGGTTAAATTGGTTGGGTCGAAGGCGGGTTGGATTGAAATTGGGTTGGTCTGTTAAGGGTTTGAAATTGGGTCAATTAGGGGGATCAATTTGGGCCATAATTGAAACGAAATGGGGCCATATTTTAAATCGCCAGTTTTTCCCTTTTAATTTATAAAAATAGTAAAAAAATGATTTCGAAAACAAATTAAAGGTACTGGATCAGTTAATAATATACAAATATTAATTTAAAAATATTGGAACCAATTTCATAATTATAAAATGTTGTTAATTCTGAAAATAGGCTAAAATTGTAATTATATGCAATTTGGCTTTTAAAATACCAAATAAATTTGTAAAAATGTATAGAAATTACCCCTAGCTACATTTTCGTATAAATATGAGAATAAATAAGTTATTCACCAAAAATGATAATTTTGGAAATAATTATTGGTTTTTGTACTGCTAAAATGGGCAATAAATTGATTTAAAAATCCTTTAAAAATTAGGAAAAATACTAAAACACGTGGACACACTTATATATGCATATATATACTATTTTGAAATTATTTTGCATATAAAAAATATACAGGAAAAAATTGGGTATCAACAGCCGGTGTCGATAATTGCTCTTTAGCCCCTTGCTTTGTATCCGAACTTAGATCCTTTGATGTTGCGAGTGTTGATATCGGAATCATTTCTTCGACGGCAAACATTTCCTTTGCGGCTGGTTGTTCCTCATAGATTGTTTTAATCCCTCCTGGCGTCGGGAACTTCAACACATGGTGAAGAGTCGAGGGCACTACCCTTACGTTGTGGATCCATGGCCTTCAGAACAGGGCGTTGTACCTCATGTCTCCTTTGATCACATAAAACATGGTTTCCTGGACGGTCCCGACGGCATTCACCGGTAATGTTATCTCTCCCTTAGTGGTTTTACATACCATGTTGAATCCGGTTAGAACTCGGACTGCAGGAACGATCTGATCTTGTAGGCCGAGCTATTCTATGACCCTCGATCGGATGATGTTGGTCGAGCTACCTGGATAATTAACACATGCTTAACTCGAGATATATTTATGAGTACAGATATTACCCGTGCATCATTGTCGGGCTGCACGATCCCTTCTGCATCCTCGTTATTGAAAGACAAAGTTCCCTCTGGTATGTAATCTTGAGTCCGTTTTTCCCTTGTGATGGATACTTTAGTGCGCTTTAACATCGTCTCTTGAGGAACATCAACCCCACCGTTGATCATGTTAATGATGTATTAAGGTTCTTCTTGTTTGATCTATTTATTAGAATCCCTATTTCTGAAATGATTCTTGGCTCGGTCGCTCAGGAATTCTCGAAGATGCCCGTTGTTAAATAACCGGGCTACCTCCTCCCTCAACCGTTGGCAATCCTCTGTTTTGTGGCCGCGAGCGTCATGATATTTGCACATTTGGTTTGGATCCCTTTGGTTTAGGTCGGATTGTAGAGGTCGAGGCCATTTAATGTCTTTGATGCGTCCGATAGATGATACGATGGCAGTAACATCAACATTAAAGTTATATTCCAATAACCTTGGTGCTTCTTTAGGCCCGATAGGCCTGTCGAAACCATTTTTGCTCATGAGTCCCCGTCTGCTCTGGACTTGGTCATTTCTCTTTTCATTTCGCATAGAACTCTATCCGGACCCGCTGCTTCTTCGATCCCCATTATACGGCTGGTATCGATCCTTGTCCGACCTTAATTCACGGTCGATATCTATCTTGACTCTGTCGATGGGTCTAACAGGATAAACGGACCTGGAAGGACCCCCCTATGTATCATCTTGAACTCTAATTTTTGATTGATATCGATTATGCACATCAGCCCAAGTAACAGCCGGATACTCTATCAGATTCTGCTTCAACTGTTGTGAAGCCACCGAACTTCGAACATTGAGTCCTTGGGTGAAAGCTTGAACGGCCCAATCATCAGCGATCGGTGGCAGGTCCATCCGTTCCATTTGAAACCAGGACACAAACTCTATGAGCATCTCATTATCCTTTTGTCTTACTTTGAAGAGGTCCGACTTCCTCGTCTCGACCTTGATAGCCCCAACGTGTGCTTTCACGAAAGAGTCTACAAGCATAGTAAATGATTCAATAGAATTAGGAGGTAAGTTGTGATACCATATCATAGCTCTCTTTGACAGGGTCTCTCCGAATTTCTTCAGCAAGACAGACTCGATCTCATCATCCTCCAAGTCATTTCCATTGATGGCGCATGTGTAGGAAGTAACATGCTCGTTTGGGTCAGTCGTTCCGTTGTACTTAGGAATCTCGAGCATGTGGAAATTTTTAGGGGATCGGCTTTGGATCCGCACTCGGAGGGAATGGTTTTTGTAGGAACTTCTTGGAAACCAAGCCTTTCAGTAGCGGCGGTGCTCCCGGGATCTGGTCGACCCTGGAATTGTAGATTTCCACCTTTTTGTTGTTTGCCCTTATGTTGTGGATCCATGGCCTCCAAAACAGGGCGTTGTACCTCATGTCTCCTTCGATCACATAAAACTTGGTTTCATGGATGGTCCCGACGGCATTCACCGATAATGTTATCTCTCCCTTAGTGGTTTTACATGACATGTTGAATCCGGTTAGAACTCGTACTGCAGGCACAATCTGATCTTGTAAGCCGAGCTATTCTATGACCCTCGATCGGATGATGTTGGCCGAGCTACCTGGATCAATTAACACACGCTTAACTCGAGATATATTTATTAGTACAGATATTACCCGTGCATCATTGTCGGGCTGCACGATCCCTTCTGCATCCTCGTTATTGAAAGACAAAGTTCCCTCTGGTATGTAATCTTGAGTCCGTTTTTCCCTTGTGATGGATACTTTAGTGCGCTTTAACATCGTCTCTTGAGGAACATCAACCCCACCGTTGATCATGTTAATGATGTATTAAGGTTCTTCTTGTTTGATCTATTTATTAGAATCCCTATTTCTGAAACGATTCTTGGCTCGGTCGCTTAGGAATTCTCGAAGATGCCCGTTGTTAAATAACCGGGCTACCTCCTCCCTCAACTGTCGGCAATCCTCTGTTTTGTGGCCGTGAGCGCCATGAAATTTGCACATCTGGTTTGGATCCCTTTGGTTTAGGTCGGATTATAGAGGTCGAGGCCATTTGGTGTCTTTGATGCGTCCGATAGATGATACGATGGCAGCAGCATCAACATTAAAGTTATATTCCAATAACCTTGGTGCTTATTTAGGCCTGATAGGCCTGTCGAAACTGTTTTTGCTCATGAGTCCCTGTCTGCTCTGGCCTCGGTCATTTCTCCTTTCATTTCGCATAGAACTCCATCCGGACCCGCTGCTTCTTTGATCCCCATTGTATGGCTGGTATTGATCCTTGTCCGACCTTAATTCACGATCGATATCTCTCTTGACTCTGTCAATGGGTCTAACAGGACAAACGGATTCGGAAGGAGCCCCCTGTGTATCATCTTTAACTCTAATTTTTGATTGATATCGGTTATGCACATCAGCCCAAGTAACAGCCGGATACTCATCAGATTCTGCTTCAACTGTTGTGAAGCCACCGAACTTCGAACATTGAGTCCTTGGGTGAAAGCTTGAACGGCCCAATCATCAGCGATCGGTGGCAGGTCCATCCATTCCATTTGAAACCAGGACACAAACTCTATGAGCATCTCATTATCCTTTTGTCTTACTTTGAAGAGGTCCGACTTCCTGGTCTCGACCTTGATAGCCCTAACGTGTTCTTTCACGAAAGAGTCTACAAGCATAGTAAATGATTTAATAGAATTAGGAGGTAAGTTGTGATACCATATCATAGCTCTCTTTGACAGGGTCTCTCCGAATTTCTTCAGCAAGACAGATTTGATCTTATCATCCTCCAAGTCATTTCCTTTGAGGGCGCATGTGTAGGAAGTAACATGCTCGTTTGGGTCAGTCGTTCCGTTGTACTTAGGAATCTCGAGCATGCAGAAATTTTTAGGGATCGGCTTTGGAGCCGCACTCGAAGGGAAAGGTTTTTGTATGAACTTCTTGGAATCCAAGCCTTTCAGTATCAGCGGTGCTCTCGGGATCTGGTCGACCCTGGAATTGTAGATTTCCACATTTTTGTTGTTTGCTTAGATTTTCTTCTCCCCTGATTCTCCGTTTCGTCAGCTCCTCAAGCATTTTTATGATCTCGAGGTTGTACCTGACTCGTTTCATTCGACCTCTCCGCAATCGGTTCTTCCCTACGGGTGATTTCTTGGGACGGATCTGGTTCGATTCTGTTTGGTGCACGGCTTCAGTTCTGTAACTGAGCTATCGCCACCTGTTGAGCCTATAGCATTTCGAAGATCATCCGTAGATCGATCCCGTATCATCCATTGTTTTGAGTATTTTGCGCTGTTGATCGGGCTCCACCACGGATCCTATTCTCGGGGTCAGTAGGCATGTTTGTGTCGATATCCACATACGAGTTATCGTCCAATGGGTACACAACTGGAATTCCGATGGGATCAATGGGAAATAACTTGTTACCGAGCGCTATGTTGTTATTTTCACCGTGGTGACCAGAATCATTGTCAACAGGTAGGGGTGCTAATTGTAAGTTTTGACATTTTGAGCTTAAACCTGAAATCAGAGACACTTCAAAGAACAAGTGTAAAATAGTGTGTGTTATGAAAATTTGTATCAAATAACCACTATTATTCTTAGCCCCACGGTAGGCTCCAAACTGTTTACCCTCAAAATTGGTTAACAACTGAATTCGTAAGTGGTTTAAGGATATGTGGATTAATTTGACACAAAGCGATAAATTGAATTATAATTAAAGCGAACAATGATAAAGGAAATTCAAACCGTACGACTTGAATGGTTATAGCCTTGAAAAGTAAGTCCCACTTGAAGTGGATGCAATTCAAACGATATCAGATACAGAAGAACTAGCTTATAAAAAGAAAATAATATTCTATTTCTTTGGGATGCGTGTCGCAATGTATCTTTACAAGTAATCAGACCCCCTTTATATAGTAGGGGAGTCCTACTTTATGTACAATTCTATAAAAGGTAAAAATCTCCTGATTTGCTGATTTGCCTATTCCTTATTGATATGTGCCGAGATTCCCGCCGCAATATTTGACCGGTTACGGATATTTCGGTCTTCTGTTATTTCAGTCTCCTGTTGGTTGTACAGATAATGTTTCCTCGAGCTCGTTCGGGGTCAGGGTCGGTTCTGGGTCATGGACTCAATGTTCTCGAGGATAGACATTCTGACCTTGTGTTCTGGTTCGATGGGACTCGGGGTCGGTCTTCAATCCCTCGTGTTCCGAGCTCGATTTGTCGTGTAGTAGAAGAGCCCGATTTCGATCGTATACAGATAGTCCCCTCATTTTTCAAAGATTAAACGATGAAAAACGACATGAGCTCCCGATTCTCACCTCGATACTCTGTGTCAGAAACGACAAAATGAATAAAATGTCTCGTTAGTCACGTCTCAATGGCATTAAATTCTTGTCAGTTGCTGGTCAGCCACTTCTAGATTTGAACCTGTTTGAAAACTATAAATACCCCCTTACTTATCCATTCAAACTTTACTTCAAAAGATTCTACCCTTGCTTCTTTGCAATGTATCTATTATCGGGTGCTTCCAATAACGCGAATGGACGAGGTCCAGTTCCTCCCAATGCTCCCACAAATCAAATAATGCAGAGGGTTGACAACAACACCCAAGGGGCGAGGTCGGCTTCGATGGGGCCGGGGGGAGCAGATCTGGTCACAAAAATAAGAGCGATTCCTTCAAAAACAAGCTCATGCGGTTATGAGGGAAGTGAACACCCGCATGGACCAAATCTCAGGTGCACCACCGATTCTGAATGGACCGCACTCAAAGAAATACACTCAATTGTTGTAAAAACCAAGCGCGGCAGCAGAATTGATCCCAAAGCAGTTTAAAATGCCCAACGTGCCGAAATATGATAGGACTTCAGACCCTCAGGAGAAAATCACCACCTATACAATGGCGGTGAAGGGGAACGATTTAGCTTCCCACGAGATTGAATCAGTTTTGCTGAAAAAATTCGGAGAGACTCTCACGAAGGGAGCCTTGACGTGGGATTCGTTGTTGCCCGAGCATTCCATAGACTCCTTCGAGATGCTCGCGGATTCTTTTATAAAGGCCCATGCCGGGGCCATAAAGGTGCAGGCTCGGAAGGCCGATATATTCAGGATTGCACAAGGAGAGTCCGAGTTGCTACATGAATTTGTAACCCGGTTCCAGAAGGAAAGGATGTTGCTCCAGGTCGTTCCGGATGAATGGGCGGCTGATGCATTCACCATGGGTTTGAATCCCAGAAGTTCTAATGCTTCCCGGAAGTTGAAAGAAAGATTGCTCGAGTTCCAAGTGATGACTTGGGCGGACGTTCAGAACCGGTACGAGTCAAAGATAAGGATTGAGGATGATCAGCCCGGCTTCCCATCGGCGGCCAAAGGTCAGGAGAAGAACAAAAAGAAATCAAAAGACAATTTTGACATAGATAGACGGTCTTATAGGAGCCAGTTTAAGCCCTATGAACGTGCCGAAAGACATGGCAGAGGCTTCTGGTCGACAGACAGGTTCGTTACCGATAGAAGAACTGATCGCGGCCGAAATAACAGGTCATTACAGGACAAGGAAATGTCAGGTTTCTCGAGGTCCTTCCTACCCCAGACTTTCAGAATACAACTTCAACATCAGTATAGTAGAGGTTATATCGGCTATGAGGAACATTAAAGAAGCATAGTTCTCGAAGCCGATGAGATCTGATCCCAGCCATAGGGATCCTAATTTGTGGTGCGAATACCACGACACGAACGGTCATTGGACTGAGACTGCTAGCATTTGCGCGAAGAGGTGGTGACACTACTAAAAAATGTCCATCTCAGGAAATTCTTAAGTGACCGGGCCAAAAATAATTACAGTCGCAATCATGAAAACACGGAGCCCTCAAAAGCAGGAGAAGATCCCCCAGGAGAAGATCCCCCGCGCCTAACGATCAACATGATTTTTAGGGGAACAAGATTAACGGGGTTACTTTCTCGGCAGCAAAAAAGACGAATGTATCAGCAACCCACAACAAGAGACTCCGGGAAGTCGCTGAAGACGACATGATTTTCACGGAGGAAGACGCATATGGATTTTTGCTACCGTACAACAACGACGCATTGGTAATTTTTTTAAATGTATTAGATTTTAAAATCAAACGTGTTCTGGTAGATCTAGGGAGTTCGGCCAATATTATACAAAGGAGGGTATTGGAACAAGCCAAACTAACCGAAAGCATCATTTCAGCCACAAAACTTCTCGTCGGGTTCAACCTAGCAAGCGTGACAACACGAGGAGAGATCATGTTGCCCACGAACGCCGAGGGATGATGAAGACGACCCTTTTCGAGGTGGTGGATGGTGATATGGGCTACAACATTATCTTGGGAAGACCATGGTTTCACGAAATAAAGGTTGTACCATCGACGTATCACCAGTTGCTGAACTTCCCAACTCTCGAGGAGATTAACAGATAAAAGGCAATCAATCGGCAGCAAGGGAGATGAATGCGCTTTCGATCTCCAGTAGCAAAGGGAAGGAGCATACGTCATAGCAATTACAGGAACTGGTGCTTGCTCCTGAGTCAAGTGAAGTCAACCAGGGGGGAGGGCGTCGGAATCTTATTTGGTGCCAAGATATTTCCAGGTACCAGAAGAGACGGACACAATAAAGTCCACAGCGGAAGAGCTTTAACAAGTCGCATTGTTTGAAAATTTCTTGGAGAGGAAATTCCACATGGGGACAGGACTGCACCCCGAGCTCAGGTCTAGGTTTATTGAATTTCTTAAATTTAAGGTTGATTGTTTTGCGTGGTCGCATGCGGATATGACAGGTATCCCACTGTAAGTGGCCGTACACAAGCTAAGCCTGGATCCCAACATTCCTCCGGTAAGACAGAAAAAACATCATATTGCCGAGGCCAGATAAATTCGTCAAAGAAGAGGTAACTCGCCTGCTTGATATCGGTTCGATCTAAGAGGTAAAGTATCCAGACTGACTAGCTAACATAGTAGTAGTTCCTAAGAAGAAGAATAAATTTCACATGTGCATAGACTATAAGGACTTGAATAAGGCGTGCCCAAAGGACTTGTTCCCATTGACAAACATCGATCAAATGATTGAATTGTGCATAACATGAAGCATAACATAAAGCTTAACCCCGAGAAGTGTGCGTTCGGGGTCAGCTTTGGTAAGTTCCTGAGATTTCTGGTGTCACAAAGGGGGATTGAGGTTAACCCCGATAAATCAAAGCCATCGAAGACATCCCTGACCAGCTATCAAACGTAAATGAGGTTGAAAGGCTCACAAGGAGATTGGCCGCTTTGAGCAGGTTCATTTCCTGGTCTTCAGAGAAATGCCACGTTTCTTCGCGCTGCTCAAAAAGAAGAACAACTTCAAATGGACCCCGAAATGCCAGCATGCTTTGAGGGATTTGAAAAGGTGCTTGTCAAGTCCTCCGCTATTATCGAAGCTGCAGTAAGGCAAAAAATTATTAATCTACCTAGCCGTCTCGGAGGTAGCGATAAGCGCCGTTTTAGTCCGCGAGGATGAAGGTACGCAATCTCCCATTTATTACATTAGTAGAATTCTAACAGGAGCAGAAACTCGCTACCCGTATTGGGAGAAGCTGGCCTTGGCCCTCGTAGTCGCCGCTCGGAAGCTAAGGCCTTATTTTTAATGTTACCCGATAGCTGTGGTGACCACCTTTCCCCTGCGGAATATCCTTCATAAATCCAAAATTTCGGGTAGGCTGCCAAATGGGTCATTGAAATGAGTGAATTTGACATAGAATATAAACCTAGAACTGCGATTAAGTCACAAGTTTTGGCCGACTTTGTGGACTATTCCAGTCCAGGATTGCTACCTATGGCAACCAAAGAAGCAGTGATGGTGTCAGAATCGACATCAAGAGATTGGACCCTACTTACAAACGGAGCTTCCAACATCAAAGGGTCCAGGCTTGGCATAGTATTAACCACGCCTTCGGGGGAAACCCTAAGACAGTATATAAGAATGGTTACTTTGACTAACAATGAAGTGGAGAATGAAGCTTTGATTGCATGACTCAAATTGGCCCGGGAACTAGATTCCGAGGTCATAAAAATCAAATGTGACTCCCAGGTAGTGGTAAATTAGGTCTACAGGATCTTTGAATCCAAAGAGGAGCGCAAGCAACAATATGTAGCGAAGGTTCAGGCTCTCCTTGCTCGATTTCGGGAGTGGTCAATCACGCATATCCCGAGGGAAGAAAACACAGAAGCAGACGCATTAGCTAACCTGCTCTCAACAACAGAAATAAAGGGATCGGATTCCGGTACGGCAGTACAGCTTATGCACTCGGGGTTAGACACAGATAGCTACTACGAGGTAAACACGACTAATTTGGTATAGGGCTAGAGGAATGAGATCATTGATTATCTCGAGCACAGAAAGTTTCCTGAAGACCCCAAGGCATCCCGGGCGTTGCGCGCTAAAGCGGCACGATATAGCGTCAAAGGAGGCCAATTGTACTGGAAATCTTTCCAAGGCTTGTTGGCCCGATGTTTGGGAGCCTCCAAAGCTAATTATGTTATGCGAGAAGTCCACGAAGGGATATGTCGAAGTCATTCGAGTGCAAATTCCTTAGTACTAAAGTTGGTAAGGGCAGGATACTATTGGCCCCGAATGGAACAAAATACCAAAGCTTTTGTAAAAAAATGCGATAAGTGTCAATGCTACGCACCATTGGTACATCAACCAGTAGAACCATTGCACTCAGTTTTGTCTCCATGGCCATTCATGAAGTGGGAAATGGATATCATCGGACCACCACCGCCGGTCCCTGGTAAGGTAAGGTTTCTTTTGATTTTGACTGACTATTTTACTAAGTCGGTTGAAGCAGGTCCTTATCAGAAAATTGACGAACATGAAGTGGTGGATTTCTTGTGGGAGATCATAATTTGCAGATTTGGGAACCAAAAGAGATAGAATGTGCCAACGCCACATTTTATAAGTGAAAAGGTCACAAAGTTACTTGAAGACTTGAAAATCAAAAGGATCACATCTTCGCCCTATCACCCGAGCGCAAATGGTCAAGCGAAGTCAACGAACAAAGTGATTATACAAAATCTCAAAAAGAGATTGGAAGCAACGAAAGGCAAATGGACTGAGGAACTGCCTGGAGTACTATAGGCGTACCGAACAACGGCCAAATTGAGCACAAGAGAGACTCCTTTCTTCCTAGTTTACGGAGTAGAAGCCTTGATCCCGGTGGAAGTTGGGGAACCTACCATGAGATACTTCCAGGAAAATGAAGAAGCAAACAACAAAGCAATGTTGGTCAATTTGGAGTTTCTCGATAAGCGCAGGGACTTGGCGCATATAAGGATGGCAGCTCAAAAGCAGAGAATAGAAAGATATTATAATCGAAGATCCAACCTTCGTTATTTCAAAGTGGGAGACTTGGTTCTAAGGAAATTAACTCCAAACACCCAGGAACTCAATGTAGGGAATCTAGGTCCAATATGGGAAGGCCCCTACCAGCTTTCAGCTGTCACCGGGAAAGGTTCATACGAGTTGGAGAATCAAGATGGAGAAAATTTACTAAGCAACTGGAACGTGGCACATCTCAAGAGATACTATTGTTGATAAACATCACATGTACTGAAAGTATGTGCTGCACTATTTTTTCCTTCGTCCGATTTTTGTCCTAATTGGGTTTTTCTGGCAAGGTTTTTAACGAGACAACAACCGAAAGCATACATGAAGAAGGTTTCAACAACAACAATAATACCTTTTAATAACAAGGCACATAAGCTAAGAACCACTCCGGAGTGGTTAGATAATCTTTTGCTCGATAGCAAAGTTCCCACCGGAAGTTAAGTTTGCTATTGAAAAGAGGTTACCCGACCGTTCACAAGTGCAAGACACTAGGGAGTTGTTAGATAGTCTTTGGCTCGATAGCATAAATTCCTAAGGGGAAGTGAAGTTTGTTACCGTACTGAAGATTATCTAGCAATTCATTAGTGGAATCCTCGAAGGTGTTAAACTTCCAGTGTTCCAATTCGCATTCTTCGTATTCGAACACTAGGGGAGAATGATATGAGGATACGGCAACAACGACTGCCTCTTCGACCAGGATACGAAACACAAAAGCATAGTTATGTCATCAAGTCTGGGGACTACATGGCCAGCCCCGTAGAAACAAGTTGTACAAATTAGCCACAAGAAATGGCAATTCCTTTTAGCATAACGAATGCTTATGTACTTTTTGAAAATGGATGGAATAATGTAAAGTCCTTCTTGTATGAATGATGAATTGATTTTGTCATTTGAAAGTTAAACAAGTACTTCAAATGCTAGTGCTGTAATGAACATGAGACGTCCTTTTCAAGAGCATTGTAAACATAAGAGGGCCCTCTCTTATGAAAACCCTCACGATAAAGGGTTGATTTCAGAAGAACTTGTGCCTGGAATCCAAATGCTTTCAGGAGAAAATACACCCAAAGCCTTGCATAATCAGATGCAAATAGTAAAACTTGCGCAAAACACTTAAACGAGAAAGGACGCAAAGACTAAACTTGCATAAATGTTCAAACAAAAGAATGCAGAAAGACTTATGCAATACTTGAGCAAAAGGTGTTTTTATTTACAATGGATGTGCCAAAATGGCACAGGTACAAAAGTTGGGAAAAGAAATAAATAGCTAAGCTGCTGCATCTCCGGAACCCAGAGGAAGAGAAGCATCTGCGCCCCCAGGAGAAGTGGGTAGATCTGCCGCCGGCTCCATATCTTGATCTTCATCATTTTGGCCTTCAACATCTTTGCCTTCCGGTTCCTTTTCATTTCCCGAGAATTCGAAATTGGAACCAGAAGAACCAAATGCATTAGGCCTGGCCGGAAGACCCCTTTTAGCGGTTTACTCCAGCTCACGGGGCTTTAACGATTTCGGCATCAAAGTCAATGACACCCGCTTTAGCCTCTTTTAAGGTTTTTCTCCTAATGCTATATATAACATATGTTTTTTCAACAACGAGGGAAGCCGCTGGATGCTTGACTTCTTCTTTAAGTTAGTCAACCTCGGCAGAAAGATTTTCCCGTATGGATCTAACGGACTGGAGGCTAACATCGAGATCACGGACAGTAGAGCTGAAAAGTCTATTATGCTTAATGGTCCTCTTATACTTCTCCTCCAATTGGGCATATTTCACCCTGGCAGCAGCAAGCTCTTCAGTATTGGAGTTCAAGGCTGCCTCCAAATTATTTAATCTTTCAGCGGAGGCAGCCTCACGATCGGATGCAGCAAGAATGACACTATGGACTTCATCGCATTTGGCCCTAGCCTCTTCAAATTGAACAGGGGCGATATATTGGCTAAGGGTCTCTACTTCTTGCTCGCTTTGCTGTAGACGAGCCTCCAACTCAACAGCCTCAGCAGCTTTAGCTTCCAGTTCTGAGAGGCGAGCAACAATTTGGTCCCGCTTGGCCAAAAGTTGATCCCGCTTGGAGCTAAGTTCCTCCTTATCCCGAATCAACCTTTGGAGGCCCTCGAAAGCAAGGAAATTGGCCTGGGAAACAAGAAAGACTAAGTCAAAGATAGAAGAGATAACAAAGGAAATGAAGAGTATACCGCTGCGGCATTGTGCATAGCATTGTTCAACAAGCACTCTCCCAAGAGAGCTTGTATCTTTTCTTAATCTTTTTCTGAAGCCAAAGGCTTCAGATAGTTAGCAAGTCCCACCGGCCGGGACAACATATTTCACTCGGTAGAGATCGAGAGAGAAACGCTCCTCCTCCTTTGTGGATCTTCTGAGGGGGCGGCGTAATTTTGCCCCAAGTTCCCATGAACTGGGGACTGGGGGAAAGGAACATCCTCTTCTCGGACAGATGCGGCCGGGGAGATGATGTAACAGTTGCTGGTGAAAGAGTCGATGAAGAAGGAGATGAATCTGATGGCATTGAAGGATGACAAGTGGCTGCGGCAAGCGTAGTGCTGGGTGTTGGTTGCTCATCAACCGAAGACGGCAGGGACCCGGTACTCAGCCTCACAGTACCTGGCGCAGCGACTGGGATCCGGAAACGGGAGTTGGCATTTTCCACCATCTCAAACTCCCCCCCCCCCCCCTCCCCCCAGAGCACTGAGGTATCATCCTCGGTTGATATAACTAACTCAACAGATTGAGCAATCTGTTGAGCTGAGGAAGGTCATCGTCTTCTGTGTAGAGAAGCCCCCTCCTCGCTGGCTTCCCCATCATTGTCAATCATCATGGTATCTATGGTCGGCCTGGGCGGGGGGCTCGTCAACATAACTTTCGGAGATGACTCGGGGGCGGCATTCTTTGCCCTCTTATTCTTTCCCCCGGCCACAGAAGAATGCCTTCTTTTTGGTTGCTTGTTCTCCGGTCAGGGACTCCGGGAAGAAGCACCCGCACCAGAAGCAGGCCCAGAGATGCCTGTCTGTGTAAAAGCCTTCTGCAGCAACCTCGCCACATCAACAGGATTAGCCAAAACGTCATCCTTGAGGACAACAACTGAGCCCTGGGGTGTACATGAATTCAACAGGAGAGAAGAGTCAAACAACTTCCTTATGTGAAAGGTAAAAACAAGATGAGTTCAACTTACATGATTTTTGGCCTTCCAACCGTATTTCAGGAATAGTTCTTTCCACGTGCGGGTTTCGGGCATAGTAACATCTAACATTTTCTAGACCCATTTGTCCAAGCCCCAACCCTAGGTGCAACCCACTGAGTCGCTGAAACGGGTAAAGGAAGAATAGTCAATAATATTGTGGAATGATCTTTAACAGAAGAAGAAATAAACGATAGACTTACGTGTGTGGTTCCATAATTTCGGGAAAGCCGGAGCCGTTGCCGGGATGATGTCACTGGTGGCGACTGAAACGAACCGTTCCATCCACCCAGGATCGTTGTCATCATCCATGCTGGATAGCAGTGCATGGTGGCCATGCTTGCTGAAATTTATCATCCCCCGGGTGATTTTGGGGGAATAGAGGTTCATCACTCGATCTAAGGATAGCTCTTCTCCCATGTGGTAAAGTGAATCCTTCTCTATCTTCAACATACTAAGTTCATGTCATTCTTCATCTCCGATGCTCCTCAACTGATGCTATAAGCCTTTACTAATTCAGATTGGGCTACAAGTATTGATGATCGTAAGTCGGCCAGTGGTTATGCAACTTATTTTGGCACTAACCTGATCTCCTGGTCTTCCAAAAAGCAACATACAGTGGCGAGGTACTCCACAGAATCTGAATATAAGGCTTTGGCTGATGCAACAGCAGAGTAACATGGACTCAGTCTCTCCTTTTTGAACTTGGCATTCCTGTTGAGATAGATTTTCATTTTGTGAGAGACAAGGTAGCTAGCGAGACCTCACTATTCAGTTTCTCTCATCCAAATATCAATTGGCTGACATCCTAACCAAGCCACTCTCCTCGGCAAGGTTTCAGTTTTTACAAGACAAACTCAAGGTGAAAGATTCACCTTCCGTTTTCAAGGGAGGTATTGGACCGTGTCTATCCTTGCGGAGTTTAAATGACAAGCCTTGTCTAACTAAAACTCTATCGGATCTCTCTTATGTTTATCATATAGAATTTGCACTTATCTTGACTTCTTGTTGGTTTATACTATAAAAATATATGTCGTACCATGTTAATGAATATCAATAAGGATTGGTTTTTCAATGTGTCATTCCAACGTGTTTCTAGGTTTTACAACATATAAATTCAATTGTACCATTTTACGGGTAAACAGTAACTTACTGAAATGAGAATATATATTAATTAACTGTAATTGACGGAGAAAAGTTTATGTGAAACACATGTCATGCATTCATTGGTTTGGTATAAACCCAGCCCGTGGTGTTTATCCCAAACCAATAGACGTGTGATATGTTTTTACATATACTTTTAACACTTAATCATGATTAATTAATATATATTCTCATTGCATTAAATCGCTTAACCATAGTATGTCGGTATATTTGATTTAAACGCTCCGAGCGAGTTTTTCCCTTACCTCCGACACATCCACGAAACAGAGTACATTATAATACTCCAACTTCCGTATTAGTAGCCTAATAACTTAGCTTGTCATGTAAAAAGTGCAGTTTGAATTGAACGAAATAGAAAGCATATACTTAGCTTCACCGGAAGATTTGTAATTTGCGAAACTCAGGAAAGTGCACCTCTTTGCGACTTGTGCATTGTAAGAGCTCATTTGGACATAAGAAATTTTTCATTTTTTTCGAAATTAGCGTTAGGTCATAAAAAATTTAATTTTTATTTGAAGATGCATTATGGATTTTTTCGAAAATTTGGAAAACTCCAAAAAGCTATTTTTCAAACTTTTCACTCATATCACTCACAAAACTTCACAAACAACCCAAAATTATATTCATGTCCGTAAAACACTAAACAATGAGATCAGAAATTCATTCAACTGTTGAGACACCTTTTGAGTTAAAACCTGAGGACAAAACCATGAGGCCGTAAAGATTACAATATATCGACAATATAGTCGCCAAGTAAGAAATTATATCAATTGTACTTGAACTAACGAGCCATGCACACTCAAATCCTGGTGTTAAATTTTGTAATCGTTGTTCGTTGAGGAAAAAGTGGTCAGTTCGGATAAAAAAGATTCATAATCTAATCAGAACAGTCCCTAGATGAGTATATTCTGTATTTGTCACTTTGATTGGATCCTAATTGGATTTGGGAGTGAAATATTAGTCATAGACGACAAGGCCAAGTTTAAACAAAACCAGGTTCCTATTTTGAATGAATTATGAACAGACGACGCAGGGAAAGTCCTTCAAGAGACTACAACTAAGCAATGACAAACTCAACTGGTAAACTCTAGAAATCACAAACACTAACAAAGAAAGATACAGTTGGGATTTTGGATCAGCAAACTGTTCTAAAAGGAAATGATCAAGACAGCTAGCTAGTTTGAAAGTCATACTCCTATCTAATATCAAAACCAAAACCGCCCACTGGAATCTAGGCCAAGGCAATTGATCTCCATCACTCACAGCCCCTGGTTTCTTCAAACCAACGAATTGCAATTTGAGGAAATACCAACTACCGTACGTAAAGTTTCCAACATTACTAAAACAATATAAACAAGTCCTAGTTGACCAGTAGAATACAGAGAAGAAAAAGAGAAGTTCACATGAAAGGAATTTAGTGGCATGGAAGCATCCTATCAGGAAATATTTTTACATAGAAACTCAAGTAAATAAAGCTTTATTTGTAAGACACAAATCGGCTGTAGATTGTCAAAACATAAAATAACAGTATAATCACATGGTTTTGGTATGAAGTGAATTTGGACTCATTACTATTCCTTGCTCATCCCAGTGTACCCAATAATTTCTCCTTCGGATGAGGTAATTAGGTTACAACTACAACTACCTGTTATTCAAATCTAACTGCTTTTTTTAACCAACCCCACCCGGTAAAAATTATTTTACTCCTATGGCTATATATAGTCGCCAAGTACCTTCTTACCTTCATACTTAGAACAAGAAGATGGAGATTCCGGTGATCGACTTCAGTAAGCTTGACGGTGAGGAGAGAAGTGCAACCATGGCACTTCTCCATCATGCTTGTGAGAAATGGGGCTTCTTTATGGTAATGAATGTTGTATTTCTGCTTTTCTGTAGTAGCACTTTTAAGATATTGATACTAACAGAAATGTTCAATTTATGCAGATAGAGAACCATGGAATTGACACTAACCTGATGGACAATGTGAAGCAGCTCGTGATTCAGCACTATGAAGCCAATATGAAGAAACGGTTCTATGAATCAGAGCTACCTATGAGCTTAGAGAAGAAAGAAAAACTCAGCAAAACAGACTGGGAAAGCACGTTCTTTCTTTGGCATCGTCCAAGTTCTAACATCTATGGGACTGAAGGTCTCTCAAAGGATCTTTGGTAAGTCAAGAACACCAGAGCATAAAGTTTCAACAGTTCAACAATTATACTAGAATGCGCACACACACATACAGCTTATATATGTCATGCACTTAAAATATGTCACTGACAATCTATCTGCGAAACAAGTCTTTTCTTAACATTATTGAATGCCACATCTGAACTATGTGGGATACATGTTTATGTGCAGCAACGCAATAGATGGATACATTGATCAGCTGATTAATCTTGCTGAAAATCTTTCAGAACTAATGTGTGAGAACCTTGGCCTAGAGAAGAGTTACATTAAGGAAGCATTTTCAGGAAGCAAGGGTCCTTCTGTTGGAACAAAAGTGGCAATATATCCTCAATGTCCGCGCCCTGAATTAGTCAGGGGATTGCGTGAGCACACAGATGCTGGTGGTATCATTCTCTTACTCCAAGACGAACAAGTTCCTGGTCTGGAATTCTTTAAAGACGGACATTGGGTGAAAATTCCACCTTCCAAGAACAACAGAATTTTTGTAAACACTGGTGATCAAATCGAAATTTTAAGCAATGGGATGTACAAGAGCATTCAACACCGAGTGATGGCTGAAAAGAATGGAAACAGACTTTCCATTGCCACCTTTTACAACCCTGCTGGTGAGGCCATCATTTCTCCAGCACCAAAGCTCTTGTATCCCTGTCATCTCCGTTTTCAAGATTATCTAAATCTTTATTCCAAAACCAAGTTTGCGGAAAAAGGCCCCAGATTTGAGTCCGCAAAAACATTGGCGAACGGGCACTGAAGTCTTCACATTGAAAAAGAACAATACTCGTTCAAGTTTATGTTACTTATCATTTGAGTGCCCTCTTTTTTTTTCTTTTTTCTTTTTTTCTGTTTGAGCCTTCTTTCTGGTTATATTTCAAGAGAAGCTAATGTATATAAGCTTCCTTTATCATGTAACATCTCATTAAAAGTTTTAAGGTCAAAGTTAGAATTGCTTTGAAAGGTTGTTATTCATAGACCAATGACACTTGCAGAAGAGCAAAAATAAGTTGATTTATTTTGGTTGTATCAGTAAAAGAAAACTAACTCCAGAGAGCATTTCTTGGTAGTGGTTGATTGATGATTACCTGCTACCTATCGCTGTGAGCATAACAATCTTTTAACGAAGAATAATCTGTATAATGCTAAATTCTCTTGATCTTATCATCTAGCAAGAGATACAGCACCATATGCAAACTCACAGACAAATTCCTCCTGAAGAACCTTTGTCAACTCGAAATATTTTAATTTATTTATGTTTAGTGTAAATCTGAAGTACACAAAATTGGAACACAAAATTGGAATTGGGAGAGAGAGAGAGAGAGAGAGAGAGAGAGAGAGAGAGAGAGAGTTATAGACTCTCTTCACTACTTCCGTACCGTACTANAAAACTTTATAACTATGAGCGTTTCAATCATGCTTAAATAGATAACGTACGAATGATGAGGAAATTGTTACATAATCCTTTTTAACCATTCATTTCAATGTAATATTCTAATTCCAAACATAACAACATCAACATAACCAACCACCAAGAGAAATTCAAGGTAAGTGTTGTCCCAATAATACCCAAATGAAACTTGTACACAATCAACCAACTTATCAACACATGAAAAATGAATGCCACAAAATTTGCCCATGCTATCACATTATTCTTTAATTGGCTCTTTAAAAACCTCTTTAGTGGAAATTTAAATGCAAAGAAAAAGTGGAGATTGAATATTTAATGTGAGGCCAAAACTACAACTTCAACAATTGCCCATGAAATTGAATAAAGGCCAAAATAACAACTCCAGATAGCTCAGCTACATCTTCTGGTTGCCCAAGAAATTTCAAGACTAGCGTTGCGAAGAGAAATAAAGGCATCATTATAATACAACATAAGAAGAGTACAAGAACGTTGCAAATAGACTCCTAACATGTAATAATAAGAGCTAAATCAAGAACCCTAGGTTCAGAAAACAAGTATGAGAAATGACCAACTTAAACTAGAACCCTAGGTTTTGCAAAATCAGAAAAGGGAGAAATTAAAGAAAGGGGGGAGTGGGAGAGAGAGAGAGAGAGAGAGAGAGAGAGAGAGAGAGAGAGAGTTTATAAGACTCTCTTTCACATTTCCTCCGTCCAAAAGTTATGTTTGTCCACCTAATTGTTAAACATCCATCCTTAGTTTTATCAACCCACACAGACCCAAGACAAGGAAGAACATTTCTCTTGTAGTGCATGACATAAGGTATTAATATCATTATAACTACAACTGGAAAAAACAGCAATCTGATTCAGTAAAAACTATTAAGAAATACCATCTGTATAAACAACCAGGTTAATTCCTATCAAACCTGTTGTAAAACTTTTATAGTAGCTTCTTTAAGAAACTAAGTCCAAAAAATGGTCCAAGTTAAAGAGCAATAATGTATTTACATAGCTGTTTGTTTAACAGGGTATAGGGCCACTTACAAACTAGACAATTTTGACAACACAGATTTTGTCACCAGAGTATTAGTACGCTGAGTAGCTTCTATGAGTAAAGATTTTTGAGACTTCAACAAAGGAGCACATTTGGTGACAAAACATAGTAAAAAGTTTCCAAATTTCAAAGACTTTGAAAACCTCTCAGCAGATTCCCAAGCATGCTGAACAAGTCTATCAACTGAGTCTTGAGTCAAATGAATGTTATGATTTAGGATATTTTGCATCAAATTAAATAATGACTCAGTCCATACCAATTTACTTCCAATTAAGCATTGATGACAGGGAAGGGAGATGAATTTCTTCAGATTGTCCCCATCGCAGAGAAGTTTCTGGCAGAAGGCAGAAATATGGCCTGGGTGCAAAGATTCTTTAACTATCCTTGTTATTACATCACACATAGGGTTATTTATGCCTTCCATTCGAAGAATCAGCGGCAGTAGCAACGCATACTCTGCAGCTCTCTGATGAACTTTAGAGTACTCTATTGCTGCTGTTAGTAACGCACGAGAAGCTGGTTCTTTCAAAAGCAACAACTTGGGAAGAATGACGGCGCAAAGAACGTGGCTGGGCCAACCAAGTTCATCTACATTCCCGCCTAGAAGATTGGACATTAAAACTGCAGCTGTCTCATCATCAGCTCTCCAAGGTTCAATTATGCTCAAAACAGCCAAAGACTTCCCCCCTCCTTTACAAAGCTGCCGAATTTCCCCTGCCAATTCCACAGCTTTAGCTGTAGACTGAAGAGAAAACAACCGGTCTTTCAAGCGCCCAGCCATTTCTTCAACTTGAGGGTTCAAGTAGTCATCTACTTCCCTCAATTACTTCATCAATCTCCTCCATTACGTCATCCATCATTTCTCGTTTACCCTCTTCGAATTCACTCAAAGGATCATCATTTTCTCCACAACTACTAAACTGCATTGCCAAGTTGAATTGTTTCTGTGATATAGGCAGCCACGGAAGCATCAAATCACTGTCATTGGCAGCATCCTTAAGCCAATTGGGTAATGAACAAAATTCATCATCCACTAGTTCTTCTTCAGAATCCAAGTTCAAGCTAGTTAACCATTCATGGTTTGACCTAGACACTACGTCGAGCAGCTGATGTGCAGCCCGCTTTACCCAAAAATCAAACTCCTCGCCCTCCTTCAACATAGTTTCCGCAAGCTGACGCAAGTCACTTTCACAAAATCTCCGGCTATCATAAAGAAGAAATGACAAAATGCGAGCTTGAACTGCATTTGGTAGAGTCTGTATCCACATAACCCTGCCAAGACAAACACCAATTTATCTTTGTTCAATTCACATTAAGTTAAACTGGTAAACAAGTAAACTTCAATTTTAACCTCCAAAGGTAAAATCAAGTAAAAAATTACCGTTTTGTGAGAGATGGGGAAGAGGAACCGGTGATGGTGATATCGGTAGGTTTTGTGAGCAGTGAAAGGAATGAGGTTGTAGAAATGGTGGTAGGGCCAGATTGGTTGAAAGCCTGTTGTAACCATAGAGATGCTTCAGTTTCAGGACAAGGGGAGTTCAAGAATATCTGAAACAATGGTACCCAACATTCCATTTGCTGAAAAAACAGTCGGAGGGAGCGCACATACAGAGATTTCTGGCAAAAAAGGGGCTCTTTTTGTAATTTGATCAGAATTCAAACTTTATAAGTACTCATATCCCCTTCAAAAAAAAAAAAATTACTCATATCATTTATAACTTGATTCTACTCATTCAATTCAAACTAGGAAAAGCTCCAAAAATATCCTTAAATTATGGTATATAGCTCATTTTTGTCCTCTATACTCTCCGTTTGCATAATGGACCACTAATGTCCTTCGACCTAACAACCCTCCACACAAGCCATTTTAAATCTTACGTGGTATCCACGTAGCTGTGACATGGCAGCCACATAAGCGGGCAACCTTCTAAACCCGCTCCGAAACCCATTTCCAATCAAAGATCTGACTGTAACCCCACATCCAAACCCAATTTCTTCCTAGACCCAATTTCCCTTCAAAATTTCTGCTCCAACTTCAGCAGCAATACTTAGTTACAGTGAATGAGTAAGTCATCCATATATTAAAGCTAGTTGGAAAATGTACAATTGAAAATATAGAAGACTGAAATTGATTCACGCGTACTTCTGTATTCTCTTAATGTGATGTCATAAGATTCATAATTTTTTGGTTAAGTTATATTGGCAGCTCGAAGAGGAGGGTTGTAGCATGAGACACATAAAAAAGAGAGCATTTTTATGTTGTGTGTACGTGTGCAGAAGCCAAAATTCTGCTCAGATGAGTGTACAATTGTATAACCAAGAAAAATTCTTCATGTGCAAAATTAATAGATGGACACGGATCGACCGCTACATTAATGTTCACATAAGTGGAAATCAGGAATAATATAGTGCAACAAAAGGAAGGACTTCATTGTCATGAAGGGAATTGGAGCACAAATTTTGAAGAGAAATTGGGTCTAGGAAGAAATTGGGTTTTTGTTATGGAATGGGGTTTGGATGTGGGGTTACAGCCAGATCTTTGTTTGGAAATGGGTTTCGGAGTGGGTTTAGAAGGCCCGCTTATGTGGCTGCCATGTCACAGCTAAGTGGATGCCATGTAGGATTTAAAATGGCTTGTGTGGAGGGCTGTTAGGTTGAAGGACATTAGTGGCCCATTGTGCTAACGGGGAGGATATTTTTGGTCCAGTTTACTAATTGAGGACAAAAATGAGCTACATATCATAGTTTAGGGATATTTTTGGACCTTTTCCATTCAAACTATTAAATGGAGATTTGTTGAAACCATAATAAAATATTAAAATGTTTAAACGTGATATATATTTCACACTTGAAATATTCCTTATATATTTTTAATATTTTGCTAGTATATATTTCAACTACTGAAATTCTGTATCTGCAAATAATAAGATATATTTCACCGATACTTCAAATATTAAAATTTAGCATTTGTAAATAATGGTTTGATGTTGCAAATAATAATAGGAGTTATCAAATCATTATTTGCAGTACTGAATTTCAATGTTTGCAACAATAAAATATTATTTATTGGCAAAAATTATATACTATACTCCTTCATCTATCTGCCGTCCATATTTGGGGTTAACAATATTAGAAGCAGACACCCTTTGGTGTCTCCGATAAAGTCCTACCACGCTATAACTTTTGCCAGTTAATTTTTACATTTTATTTCATTGCTGCGATTCCTTTCGTTCAAAAATTTATATTTGATTTGACGTGATTTTAACTTAGGCCTTATTTTTCTAAAATTAAGACGTCTGAATCTGAATACCCGTCTGAATATCAAGATGTGAATTAAAATTAAGACATCTGAATCTGAATACACATCTGAATATTAAGATGTATATTAAGATCTGAATACTAAATGATTAAGACTATTTGATTTTTAACATCTAAATGTATAAAATTTACTTTTATTTGAAAAATAATAAATATAAAATTCGAATAAAATACTAATTAATCTAATATTCCATCACAAAATATATAGCTTTTTTAAATATGATAGTTGCTAGTGGTGATGGTTAACGGTAGTGCTTGTGAATGCCGACTAAAAGCGGTGGTTGGTGGTGGATTTGGTTGATTGTGGTAGTTTAGGGTAGTAGCTAGTGGTGATTGGTAGTGGTAGCTATTATGATTGAGGATAGTGGTGGTGGGTGGTGATAGTTAATAATGGCGGGTGGTAGTGGTGGTAGTTATGATTGAGGAAGATGGTGGTGGGTGGTGCTTGTTTATAATGTTGGGCAATGCCAGCTATGGTTGTTGATAGTGATGGGGTGGTTAGTTGTGGTAGTTGAGGTGGATGAGTGTTGGTTGTCGTTGAGAATGGTGGTGGTGGGAGTGATGGGGATGGTGGGTGGTGGTGGTCGACAATGATGGCGACTATGATTGAGAATGGTGATGGTGATGGTTGAGTATGGTGGTGGTTGTGGGTGACATGGTGGTAGTTGATAATGGTAGACGGTGGCGGCAGTTAATAATGAATATGGATGATAACATCATAATGAAATTAAGTCTCTGTCATAGATCTTAATGATACAGACTTCTTCAAACCCATTAAGTGGTTGTGAAGTAGAAAAAATAAATACACTTAACGATTAAGATTTGAATAATCAAGATTCAAACTTTAAAAACAAACACACTTAAAAAATGTCTGAGATGTGAATGATTAAGATTCAGACATACCCAAACAAATGAGGCTTTAAATATTCATAACATAACTCAGTTACAATACATCATTTATAGAGTCCCTTTCAGATCAGGTCAAGTACAACAACCACGTCCCATGCTTCTCAACAAACTCCTAAACTCTCATCACCAAATATAGAAGTAAAGTAATTTGAATAGAAATGTAAAATGAAATTATTTCTCGGAAACTTTGAAGAGTAGATGATGACTTCAAACCGAACATAAAACCTTAAAAGAAGGGAAGTGAAAACACATTAGGCATTAGGCATGGTGTCACAATCCTCATCTGACTTGTACTCACAGAAAGAATTAAAATTTACAATATGATCGATTAAATGATACTAATATTCTTCATTGGCTACGTATTTAACTCCGCGTGCTTTACTTGATTGTGTCTTATATTACGGAATTTAAGATAATAGTTTGATTTGTGCATCAGATAGTATGTTATTAAAAGAGTTGAAAATTAATTTAGCAAAATATATGACAGGGAGGTTTAAATTAAACGGCCGATAACTTGAAATTTTGAGAATTAGAAGTGGTGTTATCTAATAGGCTGACATTTTTTTTTGCTAGAAGGCGATGAATTTATTATTATGCAGTAAATTAAAGAGAGTTATTACAGTCTCGGTCTGATCTTAACGAAACAGTCCTAGTAAGTCTTTGCGGAAAGTAAAAAAATAAAAATAAAGGCGGTTCACTCCAAAAGTGTTCGTCACACTCAGCTTTAGTATGTGAGTTACAGTTGCTCTCAAACTGTGCTAGTGTGTGCGCTACTTGGTTTCCTTCACAGTAGGGGTGTCAATGGTTCGGTTCGGCCGGTTATTTTATAAAATTTGTACCATACCAATTTTTCGGTTATTCTATTATGTATAACCAAAATTAGACTTTTTGAAACCGTCCCAATCATGTCAGTTTCACTTCGGTATCGGTACGGTTCGGTTAATTTTCGGTATTTTTTTAAATGTCATCTAAAATTCACCAGTAAAAATAGAATGCAATATCATACGTTCTTTTATAGGACTTAGCAAAACTCTCTAGACATTTTTACTGTTTAAAGGATAGTGAATTAAAAATATGAAAGATGGCTAGAGTATAGATACACAACAATTCGACAGCAACGTAAAAGAAACCAAGTAAAAGCAAAGAAAATATAAATCACACGAGTGGAAAGATATTAACCAAGTTGGGACTCAAGAATAAAGTCTATATTAAATATTCAAAAAGATAAATCTAAATTATATGAAAGGAAACATATTCAATACTTTGCAGTTTGCTACTCATAATCACTAGAATACTTTGTGTCTTGCTAATAAAGATACTTGAAATAACTTAGTTTAAGTATAAGTAGCATAATAGGCTTTAGGAATTAGTATTTTAAGTTTAATTACTTATTGGCTTGTAACAGTTTTCATAATTCCATGGCCCAATGAAAAATTTAATGCTTTATTAGTTTTAAACTAACTATATAAATATATTTTCACATGTAAAATTTATTCGGTACGGTTCGGAATTTTTTCGGTTTATTTTTATAAAATAAAAAACCTACCCTAATTATTGGTACGGTTATAGATTTATATAAAAACCTGCGATTTCTTTAAAAGAAACCTAAAAATCGAGTTTGGTGCGGTACGGTTCGGTCGGTTTAGTCGATTTTCAAATATCCATTGACACCCCTACTTCACGGTAGACATGCCTAACATCCGGCTGGCCCAGTGCGTCGAGCAGGAACCTGCAATCATGGAGAAAATTAATATTAGCTTTACTGTGAGATTTGTCTGTAATATGTTAAGTAATACCCAGCAGTATGTTTCCACTATAATCGGAATTCAATTTTTTGTGAAAGCAATTTCCAATCCTTTTAGTAGGGCGATGGTTTCTGCTTGGATGGGATTGTGTGGCAGGAGAACTCATCAATCCATTTGCTTTCGGAATCTCATATGATTCCACCTGCTCCTCCGATGTTGGAGTTTTTTTTGGTATGCACCATCTATATTGAGTTTATAGATGTTTGTGGTGAGGGTGCCCATTTTATTGGGATTTTTGTTGTTATGAGATGTTTAATGTTACGGTTTGTTAGGCAGAGGTATTCCATTGCGTGCATAACTGTTTTTTTGCTATCGATGTGTGTTGACCGATTATTAAAAAATATTATGGTTACGGTTTAGCCAAATATGACAAAGAATAATTAGTGTCATAATAGCCAACAAGATTGATGAGTTATTTGGTAGCATGATGCTCGCAGTGAAGGTACAATTATCCTTTATCCAATCTAGTTGGTTTTGAGTATGGGGTGGCAGTGTTTAGCTCTCCCCATATTGTACTGTTCATGGGGCAGTGGAAAAATATGTGATATATATTTTCCTCTGACCCACAATGTTTGCAGGAGTTGCCTTCAATTATTTTCCTTTGGTTTAGGACAGTTGCAGTATTGTTGGTGTATTAGTAGCCATAGGAAAGTTTTGAGTTTGTTGTAGCAGTGTGCTTTTCATATCCAGAAGTGATTAAAGGGTTCATGAGATTGAGTTTCCTCTGTGAGCCTAATGAAGAGATTGTAGGTAGATTTTTGTTGTGAAGTTCCCGTCTTCCGTTTCTTTCCAATAGATGGAGTCATTTAATTTTTCTGAGAACGAAATGTACGTTTGTGTTGCGAAATCAGAAAGCGTATTTGGTAGGTCGTATGGTAGGGTTTCTACGTTCCAACTTTTATTAGTAATGATACAATTAACTTTTTTATTAATATCTTCCTTATCTAGTGGTCCCTCAATTAGTTCCCTTAGTGTGTGATTGCCAATAATCCATCTATCTTCCGAAATGCGTATTTGGCTCCCGCTTCCAATATTTCAGGCGATGCATTTAGAGAAGAAAGAATAAGTTTTGGTAGTGCTTTTCTGGATGTAGGAGTCATTTGTTTCGTAAACCATAGGATTCCTTCTTTGGGTACTGATGCATTTACCCTTAATTATTTTAGCCCATAGAGATTCAGGATTTGTGAGGTATCTCCATAGTAGGTTTGATAAGAGTGCAATATTTTTTCCTGTTGCTTTGTACAACCTTAGGCCTCTCTCTTGTTTAGGAGATGCTGCCTTATTCCAGTTGATGTGATGTATTTTCCTTTGGTCCATTGTAGAACTCCATAAGAAGTTTCTCTGGATGCGATCAACATTGTTTCTAGTCTTAGCTGGAAGAAGGTTTATTTGTATGGAATGGATGGGAATTGCTGACAAAGTCGACTGTATAAGAGTTAATCTCCCAGATAAAGTGAGTAATTTTGCTTTCCATCCTTTCAGTCTAGTATTCATCCCGTCAAGTATGAATTAATAATTCGAACTTTTTGTTGTAGGTTGGTAATCGGAAATCCCAAGTACTTTCCCACATTATTTTTTTATCTTTATATTTAGTGTGTTGGCCAGTGATGTTTGATTTGTAACTGGAACATTAGTGGACAGAATTATTTTGGATTTGAAATTTTTTATTCTTTGTCCGATTTGATGAAAAATAAAGTTGAATATGTTTATGATAGAAGTTGCGCTAGTATTCTCTACCTCAGCGAATAGAATAAGGTCGTCCGCAAAAAGGAGATGGGATATGGTCGGGCCATATGACTTATTTTAATGCGTTTCCAGTTCAAAATATCTACTTCATGATCAATGCAACGTATTAGGGTTTGCATACAGATGATGAAAAGATACGGGGATAGCAGGTCTTCTTAACAGATGCCTCTTGATGGTTCAAAGAAATCAGTAGGTGTGCCATTTGCAATGATTGAAATTGTAATGGTAGATATGCAATTCATAATAAGCGTGATTAGGTCTTGTGGAAAGTATAATGCGTGCAATGGGCTCCTGATGAATAACCATTCAAGTCGGTCAAAAGCATTTTTAAGATCAATTTCTAGCATCATCTTCCCAGTCCTACCCGTACAACTACCGAATGAGTGGATTGCTTCTTGGACAATTATTGCATTGTCAATTGGTCTCTTTCCTGGAATAAAATCACATTGATTGGGATTGATAATATTATTGAGGAAAGGGCGAATACAGTTTACAATGATTTTTGTTACAGTTTGATTGTGTTACAAAGGCTTATGGGCCTATATTGAAAGATATTTTGAGGGTGTTTAACCTTGGGAATAAGAATTACGTAGGTCCTATTTATTTCAGCTGGTATTATTAAGGTACCAAAGGCTTGAGTACATGTATGTGTGATAGCTGAATTTTTGTCCGACCAGTATTTCTGGAAGAAGACTGTGTGAATACCATCCGGAGCCGGTGCCTTTAGTGGTTTAAAGTATTTAATAGCTTTGTTCTGTTACTGAAAGGGGTCTAATGAGTGCTTCTTTATCCTATTCTGTGAGGATGTTTAGTAGGCTTGGGTTATGTGCTATTGTATATCTACATGAGTCAAGTTCAGTTGTGTAGATATTTGAGAAGTGTTTAATAATAATATCATGTATTCCTTTGGCGTCAAAAGTCCAATTATCAACTATGTCATTAAGCTCTAGTATCCTATTTTTTCTGCTCCTCTAGATAGCGGAAATATGAAGGAATTTGTATTGGCATACTCATCGTTTATCCATTGAACTCTTGATTTTAATTTTAAAAAATCTTTTTCATTTTGGAGAATTAAGTTATATTCAAGGATAAGGTTATTTTCAAGATTAAGGTGAAAATGAATTTTTTGTTGTGGGTCCATGTTTTGGAGTCCCAGAATGCATTAATGGAGTGTCCTCTTTCTTTTTTTTTTTTTATAAATATTCTCAAATGTGGACATGTCCATTCTTCCACGTGTTTTGTGAAGGAAGAAATGGCATGTGGGTATTTTTTATTGTTATTCCAGTGCTGCTTAACTATGTTTGGAAAAAGTGGGTGACTAAGCCACATTGTTTCAAAGCGAAAAACGTGCGTTGGTTTACGATTATTTTTTGTCAGACTTAGCATTGATGGGCAGTGATCCGAATGTGTACGTGGCATGTGTGTGACAGTGGCATCAGGGAACATTTTCACCCAGTTCGAATTTCCAAGAAATTTGTCAAGTCGCTCCAAAATTTGCTTCTGTCTTTTTTTCCTTTTATTTGTCCATGTGAAGTGTAGGTCCACAAAACCCAAGTCAATCATATCAATAGCATCCAGACAATTTAGAAAAGCAGTACTTCTACTACTGTTTATAGACCTACCTCTAAACTTTCGGAGGCGGCTGTGACTTCATTAAAGTCACCACATAATAGTCACGGGTAGTTGTTGTTTTTTGTAACTATTTGCAGATTATTCCAAAGAATTTTTCTGTTCACTAATAAAGTGCTGGCATAAACTAAAGAGAGCAACCAAGATTTTGAAGTTCTACTAACCGGTATGTTTGCATGGATCTCCTAGTTAGTAACTACTACTGGATCTATCTCCAACTTTTCATGCTTCCACATTAGGACAACTCCACCAGAGTATCCATCTATCTAATTTCAAACAAGTCAGTGAAACCAATAAATTCCATGAGCTCATAATGGCTTTGCATGCGCATTTCAATGAGGCAGATGATTGGTGGGTTGTTCCAGTTCACCATGTCTTTGAAGTTGCACCAGAATTCCTGGTTGTTGCAACCCTTGCAGTTCCAAAGGAGTATCCTCTTTTTGGATTCATTGGTTATACGTGATCCCACTCGGGGCCAGTGACTTGCGCAAGTGCGCAACTAGTGGATGATCTGCCCCATTGGGTGCCGGCAATGGCAAGTCTTCCTCTGTCGGTGTGGGTAGAATCAATACTGCATATTTGTGGATGGTCGAGAAGGGGTAGGTGCGGATGTTCACTGCTATTCGAAGCACATTTTTTGGAACTGTGATGAACTTCAGTTACCATAAATACTCTGACGATGTGAGTGTCACACGGTGAATCTCGAAAATTGACTCGTAAATCATGGTAATGGGCCACATAAAACTTAGTTCGAAGGGGAGACTATTGGGTGTGCGAACAAAATCTACATTGGTATTTGAGAAGATTTAAAGCCTACATATAACGTGTATGGATCTCTTACTGATATAGAACTTTTTAGGAAAGATCGTGTGAACTTAATATAAAACGGATAATATCACATTATGTTCAAAGTATTATTGGGCTGTTTTAGCCCACCACGTACAAATATGTATAAAATCTTGCGTATGGCAATTGTTGATATAGAAAGAGCACAATATGTTCTTTTTTTGTAATTATGATATTATAGGGGGCTTAAATTAACTTTCCCACTTTTGTGAATTTATCAGTGTGCCTCGCCGCTCTCTGTTCAGTGCTACTTATAGAAAGTACGCGTGGCCTCCGCCGCGTTTTCCTTCCAGAACTGTCACACACTTCTTACTCCAGCACTTTCCTCTTTAATTAGATAACTCAACCAATAGTCTCCGAATTACAAAAACAAGAACTGGAAACACTACTTTTCACTCTCCCCAACCAATTCACCATAATAGAATATCTCGACGCCAACCATGTCTCTGAGCAACAATATTACAGCTTTCTTGAACTTTGTGGCATTCATGTGTTCCATTCCTATAATCGCCGCCGGCACGTGGCTTGCTTCTAAGACGGACAACGAATGCATTCACTGGCTCCGTTGGCCCGTTGTTTTCATGGGTCTCGCCGTTATGTTGGTTTCTTTAGCTGGTTTCGTCGGTGCTTATTGGAAAAAAGAGGGACTTTTAGGTGTCTATTTGGTGTGTATGGCTATTCTTATCATTCTTCTCCTTGTCCTCTTAGTTCTTGCATTTGTGGTTACGCGCCCCAACGGCGCGTATTTGGTGCCCGGTAGAGGTTACAGTGAGTACAGGCTTGCTGGTTTCTCTTCCTGGCTCAGGAATCATATTACAAGTAATGATAATTGGGGGAAGATAAGGGCTTGTTTGGCTGATTCTAATGTTTGTCCTAAGCTTAATAATGAGTTTATTACTGCTGATCAGTTCTTCGCTGCTCATCTCTCCCCCATCCAGGTAAACTATTACCTATTCCTTTATTCTTCGTTTCTAAATTTAGCCCAAGAACAGAGTAAGATTTTCGTTCCTCTGCTTTTCAAGTTAGATTTTTTTTTTGAGAATTAATTGGTAGCTCATTAGCAGATACCTTAATTACCTCAATCTTATAATTGCAAAGTTTGACTCATCAAGTCATCCCTTTTCCTCTTAGAACGGACTTTTAGCATGTCCAGGTAACTGAAAGAAGGTTAAAACAATCATTTTACACACACAAAAAAACAATTAGTAACAACAATACGACCCGGTAAAATGCCATAAGTGGGGTTTGGGGAGGATAATGTGTACACAGACCTTACACCTATCTGAAGGAGTAGGGAGGCTTTTTCCGAAAGACCGAAGACTAAAAATAATTAGTAAAAGTAAGAATTTTGCTGATTATTGTGTTGATATATTTCAATTAGATTTGCCTCCAAGAGAGGGGGGAGGGGACCTGAAGATCATTACTTTTGTATTTTGTCAAAAGAGCATGAATAAAGTGAAGATAAAATAGAAGTAATCGGTGGTTGTAGTGAGCTTGAGAAAACAAAAGATAAAGGGCAAGGCATGAACTAAAATGTACTATGATGAATTCATTTCTGAAAAATTAATGGAGGTTTGACTTAAGTTTCTGCGCTATTACCTGAGCATATTAATTACTCCCTCCGGTCCAAAATAAATGATTTTTTTTTTTTGGATGTTTTCACACAAATTAAGAAATCCACCTTTTAGCATTAATTAGCAATGGAATTGACCATATTAACCTTTACCATCTCACATAAACACTCCTAACACATATTCCAACACCATTTACTTCAAGGACAATGTAGGAAAAAAATAATTAATTCATTCTTGAAATCTGGAAAAATCACTTATTTTGGACCACAAGAAAAAGGCCAAAAAATCACTTATTTTGGACCGGAGGGAGTATTAACTAAACTAATCGAAATTTGCATATTTTACCTTAACACATTGAAATATGTAAACAAGGACAAATTTAGAAAAAATAACATTAATTCCATCTTGATTATGTAAAAGGATACTTATTTTGAACCAAAATTAAACAAAAAAAAAAAAGCCAAAATGTTTACCGTGAAAATGGTAATAACAATTAAATTTGTTGATGAGACTCTAGAAATACGTGATCTATTTTTATGCTAGTTGTTTAAGCAGATGATGCTATATCTATGAAGTTTAGAGACGAAATGCGAGCTAAAACAGAGCTATAATCAAACCGATGAGCTAGCCAATCGAGGCCTCAGACTGACCGATACGGGGCCTCGAGGTCGATTCCTGGACTCGGGCTCGAGCTATTAAGGGTAATCGGGGAAGGGCTAACAGTTATAAAACAGATCAGTGAAGGCTCTTTATGGCCAATGATAAGCAATAAATGAAGAACAAGTATGAAGATAACAAACAAAGGCAGCAATATCGAGATAGTATGTTAGAGAGAAAAGAGAATGTTCTTCTATATTTCATGTGGAGTAATTGGAGCAACAGACCTTACAAAAATGACCAGGACCCCGTTTATATAGGAGGGGAGTCCCTATATAGTACAAAAGGCATTAATTGTAAACATGTGGGATGGGACAACTAGACAAAACACCCTGATTCGGGTTCAGAGTAGACCGGCTAGGCTCTGTCAGTCTTAGCCGTGCGCCTTGGGACTTTCCATTTTTATAACTTATCATGGTTAATGCTATCATGGGGTCGAGTATCGTCGACCCTCGAGGAGAGATACTCGGCCACGGCCTCGAGCCTTCGAACCGGTTCCGCGACCTCAGGCCTTCGAGGTGATCTTCCGAAGTGCCTTAATGACCAGAAATTGGACTCTCCGATTTCGCCGTATACGGATAGTCCCCGCGTTTCTTAGAGAGAAACGATAAGAAACAAATTCGACCCCCGACTCTTCGGGCTTCCTATGATGACGTCATACTGATGGTGCCAACTAATGACGCCAACCTTCACGATAACCGGGGCATCCCCATAGACTTGTCTTTTCAGCGTCATTCAATGTGCTGGTGATGCCAATCTTCAAGGTCATAATATCGCCGTCGACTCATTTTTCAATGGCGCATTGATTGCGCCTGCCGATCCGTCCTTCAAAGGCATTGATAGTCGTGTTATAACCCCCTATAAATGGGGGCATTCTGGCACTATCTCTATATCCAAGTGCCTTTCTCCATTCATTCATCCCTTTTTTCTCATTATCTTCCTCCCTTGCTAACCACCATGTTCGGGGTTCACGGCTCCAAGGTATTTCTATCAGCTGTGTAATGGCCTTCTACCTGAGCTCTCCTTCACCGAGCGGGATTACGTTGTTCAGTCGCTATTGCTGCTGCTGCTACGGTTGTTACTGTTGTCATTATTGGCTCGAGGTGATGAAATAGGGTCGGCCGACTTCTTCCGACCTAGAAGGAAGTTTGGACTCTACAACGCTGCTCGGGAGAGTGTTTAGACTATACACCGCTGCTCACTCTCCTACCCTGGCCTGGTGTGGCACTTCATTCCTTGGGTTTTTTCCCAAGGGATAAAATGGCACAACCGGCCGCTAAGGCCGGTGCCCGCCGAATCATCAACCTTTGGCTTCGGCGGGTTATGTCTCTTTTTTCTGCCTCTTCTGCATCCTCCCCCTTTCCTCTTCTTCATCTTCTCCCTCAGAGATATTATTCTGTGGGATCGAGCTGGGAACCTAGAGGAGGTGGCGGTCGAAGGTATCACCTTCGAGGATGCAAGTTCGAGGAGGCGGTGCTTGGGGATGCTGCTACCGGAGATGAACCTTCGAGAGTAGACTAGGTTTTTAGGCTTTTACTATGGGTGTGCACCCCTTTGCTTCTTTATTTCTGTGTAAGGACCCCTCGCGGGCTTTTGTAATCATATGTAAGGACCCCTCGCGGGCTATTGTAACAAAATGTTTATGAATATAAATATATTTTCTCGACTTTCGTCTTTGATACTTGCCATATTCTTTTACATTTATGGAGACTCTGAATGTATGACTCTGTTGACTATCGTTGATATCTAACTCGGGTGCGAGTATTCTTTCTGGCCTTCGGTCGATAAAAACGGCACCTCTTGGAACCCTCTGTCGTACCTCAGATCAAGCTTGAATTGGTCCAATAGATTCGGGCCGTCGGGACCTTTACTTTGGGTCATATGAAAATAATACCTCGAGCCTTGAAATCTTCGAGAACGGTCTCTGAGTGAGGGTTAGCTTTGGGCACCTGGAAACTTGCTTTGAATTTGATGTAGATAACCTTTAAGGCGTTCTAGATAGGTCCCAAATTAGGGGTCGCCAGACTTTAGGCAATATCCTGAGGTCGAACCCCTATGGGTGGAGCTCGAAGTGCTTACTTTTCTTCTTGAGAGGAGCCTCCGAGACAGGGTATCATCTCGAATCCTGCAATGGTGTTATATGCTTCCTAGAGTATAACTTCTTTTCTCGAAGGAGGTCCCCGAGATTGGGTACCATCTCGGGACCGGAGATGATGTCGTTGGCTTCTTTTTGATAGGGATCCTCGAGGTCGGGTACCACCTCGAGACTGGAGATGATGTCATTGGCTTCTTAAAGCCTAACTTCTTTTTGATGGAGGTCCTCGAGGTCAGGTACCACCTCGGGACTGGAGATGATGGCATTGACTTCTTTTTGATGGAGATCCTCGAGGTCGGGTACCACCTCGGGATTGGAGATGATGCCGTTGGCTTCTTAAAGTCTAACTTCTTTTTTATGGAGGTCCTCGAGGTTGGGGACCACCTCGGGACTGGCGACGATGCCGCTTCTTCATATGTATATAAGGTCGCTTCTGCTCCTTTAAGGATCTCCCCATTTTAGATATTTATCCTCCCGTTTCGGCGTTGAGCCCTTCATTACCTCCAGCGCTAAAGTATTTGTGCAGGTTCCTGCTTCAGTTCCTCTAGTCTCGCCATAGCCATGACTGTTACATCGGGGCCTGTTCGGCAGAGAGGGGAGAGTTCCGCTCCCGATGCTCAGGATCAAAGGGAGTCTTCCTTGAAGATTATTTCTTCGATAGGAGAGGGGCACCTTGAGTTAGTGAGGAGAGACTGCGAATGGGGGGAGAGAGTAGTGTTACAGACTCTTTCCCCAGATGCGGGCATCTCGGATCATGTTGATGGATTCCTGAACGTATACACGTATCCTTTCACACTGGGACCCCTTGACAGGGTTGTTCTCGACTTCTGTTTGAAGTATCGAGTTACCTTGGCGCAGATACATCCGTCATTTTGGCGAGTGGTGTTGATGTTGAGGTTCCTTGCGGAGAAGGCGGGGCTTTAATTTACGCTCAGTCTTCTTATTAGGCTGTATCGACCCTTTTACCACCAAGGTGTGCTAACCTTGCGGTGTCGGTCGACCACGCCCTTCGTTGTTGACGATGAGGAGGATAGAGATCGAGAGTGGATGAGTCGGTTCGTCCGGGTCCGGACTACTGACGTTATTCCTGTGGAATTTATACCATTCCCCGAGGGATGGAATTTTACATGTAAGAGGTACATCCCGTGCCTTCTCAGATTCGTTTATGGCGAAGGTTAGTTTTGTAACCGTGTTTTCTCCCTTTCTGTAGCGGTTTCATGGGCGCCCGACGATGTTCCTGATCTGCCTGTTTGGGTCCGGAAGTTAGCGACCCACTCGACTTGTGACGAGCGTAGGTGGCGAGCTGTGTGCCAGGGCAGATGGGGATCAAAACATCACGGTGTGTGTTTGTACTACTTTTTCCTTACCATTTGTTCATTTGGAGAGGCATTTTCCCTTTCTGCATATTAATCTTGCTGCCGTAGGTATCAGAGAGTCTTCTGAGGCGAGGCCGTGCTCCTCCGGAGAGGGGGAGGGGTTGCCAGCTCCTGGGCTAAAGAATGACAGAAATAAGCGAGATACACATTCGCAGGGCGACGACGCACAGAGTAAGGCGAAACGGGGCCGGAGCTCTGAGATGGAAAAAACATCTGAGTCTGCCGGGCCCGAGGTTCCTGGTTCTGGAAAAGTGGTTTCTCCGAGCGACCGCGCCTCGACCGGAGTTGCTTCTTCCCGGGCAGAGGGGACTAGATTAACAGATTTGCCCTCGGCCTTCGAGGAAGTCCGTCGGCTTCAATTCGCGGTGAGTTTTGACATAGGCCTTTTGAATCTCGCGTCTTTCTTTCCTTATCGAGTTTTCTTCTACAGGCGTTTGACAGGCTTATGTCTGAGCTGCTTCGTCATGGAGCTAGGCTCCGGAAAGCTCTGGATGAGGATAGATCCCTTAGGCTCCTTTGCGAGGAAAAGGAAGCCGAGCTGGCATACTTGCGATATGAGGCGTGTTGGAGCTCGAATTACGAGGCTACTTGATAGAGCAGGTAATTTTCCATCCCGGGTGCGTATGCATTCTTCCTTTTAGCTTCTAAGTCTAACACTTTGTTTATCCCAGTTGCAGAAAAAGACGGAGGCCCTGAAACGTCTTCGGGACGAAGCTGACTGTGTCAAGAATGACTGTGACGAGCTAAGAGCTCGGGCGGAGGCTCAGGCTTCAGAGGAGAAGGATGCTTTGGCTAAAGTTCCTGCTTTCGAGGTTTAACTCAGCTTAGCTCGCGATAATGCTTTAGTTCAAGCGGATATGATCACGAAGCTCGAATTCGAGCTTTCGAAGGTCAGGGCTGAGATCGTTGATGCCCGGACCGGAGCAGCACTGAGCCGAACTAAGGCTGATCAGGAGATGGCGAGTTATTTGAAGGACGTTACCGGCCCCTCAGCCGAGTTTAGGAGGATCCTCGATTGCGAGGAGAGGATCAAAAAATATGCTTATTTCAAGTCTCGAAGAAAGATTCTCGAGGAGATCCGCGCTAGGGGTATTGTCCTCTCGGAAGTTGCTTTTGTCTGACATCGAGGAGAGTGAAGACGAGGCCGGTAGGCCGTAGCTCCCAGGGACAGGGTGTAGATTTTGCCATTTTGTATGCAGCATTTTCAAGGCATGTTTGTAGATGGAGAGCGTGTTTTTTCGCGTATGTGTATAAAAGAAAGACCTTTGTGGCTTTACTTCCTCTGTACCCCTTTCTGTTTCGAATTTGGCCAGGTGAACTGGTCTCAGAGTCGGTGAGAATCCTTAGATTCGCGATATGGCCCTGGGGCTCATTAGGCTGGCCCGGGGGCTCTTACGCGCTCGGTTCATGCGATCTTTTATGTGTGTGGCCCTGAGGTCATTAGGCTGGGGACAATGGCTCTTACGCTTTGCCCTAAGGCATATCTAGTTAACTATTTTGGGTTCAGTCTCTGAGTCGGGTTTCGACTCGAGCTCAATCGACCCTCAAGCTTTCATGTTTGTGTGAGCTGGTGACAATGGCTCTTACGCTTTGGGCTGATACGGCCTTTTAATGTAAGCTGGCGATAATGGCTCTTACGCTTTGGGCCGATGCGGCCTTTTAATGTAAGCTGGCGACAATGGCTCTTACGCTTTGGGTCGATGCGGCCTTTTAATGTAAGCTGGCAACAATAGCTCTTACGCTTTGGGCCGATGCGGCCTTTTATTGGTAAGGACTTTTTTGAAGTAATTTCGTTTGACCCGTCGTCGGTTCAGGAAGAACCTCGATTTCAAGTCATTTCATGGTGATGATCGAGCACCCCGTGAGATATGGCTCGGAGGCTAAGTATCTCGAAGCCAATGATGTGGAGCTGACATGGTCGAAGCTCTTTTGCCTATGTCGAGGGTAGCCTGTTTAACCGGTTCTTTTCGAAGTAGATTCGAAGTAATGGCCTGTGATTTTATAGCGACGGTCGGGCATGCCTGAGTCGCGTTAGTTTGGCTGGTACAGCCGTATGACCGTAGTCATTTGTGCTTGGCCGGAGCTATTTTTGGTCCCGAGTGTAGTAGTTTAGGTGTCTATATCGAGGGTATGCCTTTTCAGGTATCTTACAAGTTCGATATATAACCTAAACTTCGGGATCGAATTTATGCCTGTAGCAAGGCCTTACAAAATTTTCACGTCTTTGAGGTCTTACAGTTTTGCTGATACTTGGTACAAGTATGATTCATGCCTTTCTTGAGGTCTTACAGTTTTTGTTGATACTTGGTACAAGTAAGATTCATGCCTTGCTTGAGGTCTTACAGTCTTTGTTGTTGCCTTATGTAGGTCTTACGAGACCGAGTCTGCTTACTCGGGGTCTTATGGCCTCGGGTTTTTTAGTGAATGGCGATTGGCGACAGTCCCCTAGTCATCGAGGGTGCTTTGGCTCGGAGGCCGTCACTTTTCGTATTGCCTCGTTGAGGGCTTACAATTTTGGAGATCCCGACCCTGAGGTCGTGCGTTTTTTAGATTTCAACGCCAGTCCCCGAGTATTCGAGGCACTTTCGGCCTTGGAGATTTTTTGTGATTTTCGTGTTGCCTCGTTAAGGGCTTATGAGTTTGGAGTCCTGACCTGGAGGTCACTCGGGTGCTGAATTGTCGACGCCAGTCCCCGAGTGCTTGGGATGTTTTGTTGGAGGAATTGTTTTTACGAAGATGTAGAGTATCCTTTGGAGTATGAGATGCTTCGATAAAGGTAGTCTTCGATTACTTGATGCAAGTACATATGTCTTTGCCATCGGGGGCCCGGCTATACGGTCATGGCTCATTCGACCGTTCGGCCCGGTACATCATTTTCCTATTGAGGCCCCACTTGGCGTTTTTTGGCTTTTTCGAGGGGATGATCCTCTGGGGGGATGCCCTCTAGTGTTCGAGGTTGATTGCAAAAGAAGCCCCAGACATTTGTTTGGATCTTCCTTAGGTAGCATATAGATGTTGCCTCGTTAAAACCTTGACGGTAAAATCCTTCTCGGGATGAAACCCGGCCGAAGGAAAAGAGTACAACGCATGCTTTCGTAACCTAAGGCATTCGGGTTGGGAAGAGCTTCGGTTGTTTCGATCGGGTGTCTGCATGAGGGTTAGTATGAAATATTAAATATAAAGGGAGATGATTATACCTTAGCGTGGGATGCGCCAGCGATGTTCCGAGGTCTGGTATGTCCCTGTCGCTTGTAATGAGGACGCGGTATGGTCCTTTTCTATGTTTAATCGGGCTTAGCCGATGATGTAGTTTGCTTGTTCTTTGGTTCTTTCGAGAGTAGAGATATTGGTGTCGGTGCCACGTCGTGCACCGCGAACATTTCTCTTGCCGCGTGCTCTTCCCCGTAGACGGTTTTAATCCCGTATTTTGTTGGGAATTTCATCATTTGGTAGAGGGTGGACGACACTGCTCTCATGCAGTGTATCCAAGGCCGTCCGAACAAGGCGTTGTACCTCATGTCTCCTTCGATGACATGAAATTTGACATTTTGGGTCGTCCCAGCCACGCTGACTGGGAGGGTGATTTCTCCTTTCGTAGTTTCACTTGCCATGTTGAATCCGTTGAGGACTCGAGTGGCGGGCACGATTTGGTCTAGCAGTCCGAGCTGCTCTATTGCTCTTGACCTGATAATGTTGGCCGAGCTACCTGGATCCACGAGTACATGTTTTATTTGAAATGTATTCACAAAGAAAGAGATTACCAGTGCATCATTATGAGGTTGAGACAAGGTCTCAGAATCCTCTTCGCTGAACGTGAGGGCATCCTCGGGTATATACCCCCGAGTTCGCTTTTCTCTAGTGATGGATATTTTTGTCTTTCTCATCACGGGCTCCTGGGGATCGTCGACGCCTCCCAAGATCATGTGGATAACATGTTGTGGCTCATTCACTTCGTTCTTTTTGGCCGCCTCTCTTTCGCGGAACTGATTATTGGCCCGGTCACTTAAGAATTCTCGAAGGTGACCTTTATTGAGTAGCCTGGCTACTTCCTCTCGGAGCTGGTGGCAATCTTCGGTCCTATGGCCGTGTGTGTTATGAAATTCACATACTAAGTTATGATTCCTTTGGGAAGGATCCGACTGTATAGGCCTGGGCCATCTGGTGTCTCTGATTTTGCTGATGGCGAACACGATATTGTTGATACCCAATTTTTTCCTACATAATTTTTATATACAAAAAATACTCTCAAAATAGCATATATATGCATATATAGGCATATCTAAGCGTTTTGGCATTTTTCCTAATTTTTAAAATCAATTTATTGTCCATTTTAGCAATACAAAAATCAATAATTATTCCTCAAATTATCATTTTGGTGACTAATTTATTTTATCCTCATATTTATACCAAAATATAGCTAAGGTAATTTTTGCACATTTTTTACAAATTTGTTGAGTATTTTTAAATTAAATTGCACATAATTGCAATTCTAGCCTATTTTAAGATTAATTGCGTTTATAATTACAAATTTTGATTCCGGTATTTTTAATTTAATATTTACATATTAGTAATTAATTTAGTACTTTTAATTTGTTTCCAGAAATTGTTTTACTATTTTTATAAAATAAAAAGGGAAAAATGGCTATTTAAATACTAGCCCTAATCATTTCAATTTTAGCCTAAATTAGCCCCCCAATTAAACCCAATTTAAAACCCCATTACCCGGCCCAAATGCTAAGTTCACCCGACCCACGACCCACTCAAATAACCCGCCCGGACCTTTTCTTTTAATCCCAACCATTGATCTAACAAATCAACGGCTCAAGCTCACTCTTTCCTTTTTAATTGATCAACCCCACCAACCCTAACTCATTTTTCAATTATCCGCCGCCCCTGAAACCCTCCTCTCTCTCAAACACTCTCGAACCTTCTCTAACCCTAGCCACCTCCGCCCTGAAATCCACCGGAATCCATGGCGTTCCAGGCCGTGGATGACTTGTGCTCACCCTTTCTCACCATTAGACCTAAGCTGTTCGATGATTTGAAGCCCGCCTAAGGTTCATCTCAGCAGAGAAGTCAGCCATAGACTTCAGCCAGTTACTTCACCACCCACCCAGCCAGCTAGGGGTGGAGGACAGTCATCTATGGGTCGCCTAAGAGGGGGAGTCGATTAGGTGGTGGTCAGGCCCGTTTATATGCACTCCCGAGCTAGCCTGATGCTATGCTTCAGATGCGGTTATACAGGTATTGTCTCAGTGTGCCACTGAGATGTCTTTGTGTTATTGACTCCGTGGTTCCACTTTTTCANTCGGAGTACTCTTCGCTGAATGTGAGGGCATCCTTGGGTATGTACCCCCGAGTTCGCTTTTCTCTAGTGATGGATATTTTTGTCTTTCTCATCACGGGCTCCTGGGAATCGTCGACGCCTCCCTAGATCATGTGGATACAATGTTGTGGCTCGTTCACTTCGTTCTTTTTGGCCGCCTCTCTTTCCCGGAACTGATTTTTGGCCCGGTCACTTAAGAATTCTCGGAGGTGACCTTTATTGAGTAGCCTGGGTACTTCCTCTCGGAGCTGGTGGCAATCTTTGGTCCTATGGCCGTGTGTGTTATGAAATTCACATACTAAGTTATGATTCCTTTGGGAAGGATCCGACTGTATAGGCCTGGGCCATCTGGTGTCTCTAGTTTTGCTGATGGCGAACACGATATTCGACACATCAACGTTGAAGTTGTATTCTGATAAGCGTGGTGCTCCTATTGGCCCCGTGTTTCCATCGAATCCAGTTCTGTTAACTAGTCCCCGAGGATTCTGTCCTCAGTTGATCAATCGATCGTAGCGAGGTGGGTTGCGCCTCGAGGCGTTCCTCCTATCTTCGGTGTATGGCTGATATCTTTCTTTCTTTGGATTTGGCTCCTTTGCTAAGAGCCTGCTTGGGTATACTGAGCCTGAGGGGGCTCCCAGTTGATCATCCTCGACCCTGATCTTTGACTGGTATTGGTTGTGGACGTCCGACCAGGTCACGACGGGATACGCGATCAGATTCTCTTTCAGCTGCCTTGAGGCCACGGAGCTCCGCTCATTCAGGCATTGAGTGAAAGCCTGTACTACCCAGTCGTCGGAGACCGGAGGTAGTTCCATTCGTTTCGTTTGGAAGCGAGATAAAAATTCTCGCAACATCTCGTTCTCCCTTTGCTTGATCTTGAACACGTCAGATTTCCTCGTTGCTACATTGATGGCACCGGCATGTGCCTTTACGAAGGAGTCTGCCAGCATGGCAAATGAGTCTATGGAGTTGGGAGCTAGGTTGTTGTACCACATCATGGCTCCCTTAGAGAGCGTTTCCCCAAACTTCCCCAAATGAAATTTCGGGGATTTTCCCTATTTGGGTCCTAGGGTCTA
>NW_017675843.1:54067-58516 GCF_001879085.1 Nicotiana attenuata
TGTACTCGCATGATAATCCGTGTTGTTTTCCTTAGGCTTTGCTATATGTGTTTATGGTTGAGTTCTTTGGTTTTGTTCACTTTACTGAACTCTATTTGCGTTCCTGTTAAGCATATTTCATCTACTTCGTCTAAGACTCGTATCATCTCTTTCTTCTGAAACTTGTTTAAATTCCAAGTTTTCTCAAGCATGTTCTCATGACTTTGAATCAGTGTTCTTTCTATCGTGTGTGTTCGTCTCTCGTTAAGTCTTTGGAAAAGACTTCTGAGCCTCTTTCAAAGACCTGTTTTCTCACCTCTATTGTGTGACTCAATTTTAAACCCTAGGCTTTCAGACTCTCAATGAGTCTGTAACTGAACTTGAATCTCTTTTTGCTTGTGACTCTAAGGCTTTCAATGATAGACTCTTTTTCCTAAATGACTTGACAGTTCCTTTTGTTTGATCTGTATGCTTTATATATGAGAAAATCTCTCTTTCAAAAAGGGTTTTCACCATCTAAGTGATTGATTCTGAAATCCCTTTAATAAGGCTGATGGATTGTCATTGATTTTTCTTCGATTGAATCTCCTTTACCTTTCTTGACTTGATTCAGTCAAATTGAACTTGTAATTTTGGTGTCTGGCTGTTTGATTGATTCCCTTTCCATATTTGTCACAAACCGTGTACCATTGATTGTTTTCCTTAAATAAGTTTTTTGTATTTACCCCTTTTTGTGCTACTTTGAAAGGTTTTAAGTAAAACTTCTTTCCTTAACTGGTTTTTACCCGTTGGAATCAGAATCCCTTAACCAAATGGAGACTGATTTCAATAATATTTCCTTGCCTTTCTTGCTTGCTTTCTGCACTATAAAAGGGACCTTACCTTGCATCTTACCACAACATCTTATGACTTCATTCTTCACACAACCTTCACACCACTAGTCTTTAAAATACTTGCACACTTGCAATACTGTTTTGAATTCGATATTCTGCTTTGCTTGGGATCTTTTGAAATTGCATTGCTTGCAACTTGGCCTTTTCAAGACTACTGTTTTTACTTATTTCTTCTGAAATTGGTATGTTCTGAGTTAACATTCCTGCCCCACCCCTATGTGTTTACTTATAGTTTCTGCAATCCTGTTTACTTTACTGCGCATGATTCAATGATTTATGCTAATATGTTCCTTCCTTGCATCTGTTTCTATTATAAATCCCTACCCTCATTCCCCTCTATGTGTCTGAAATAAGGTTCTTGGCCTGGCAGTACCCAAATTACTGCCCAGGTCAGAACCTGATCCTCAATGGATCATAACTCCCAAGTTTTGGCTGACAGGCTGGTCAGGGGTGTGCCAGCATTCCCAATTGCTGGGCATGACCACCAGCCTGCCATGACTTTCCTAATTCCCCCCCCCCCTATGCACTTACACTTATTCTTAGACTCTTAAGTTCTGGCCTCCTCTTATGAGCCTTGCTTTGGGACCTGGAGCTCCCTCTGAACTTGGACATTCGAGGGCTGGATATTCCACACTGCACCATAATCTTAATTCTGCAATGTAATTGGGTGTAAGCATTTCTTGGAGTTCATGAAGCTCCTTGGAACTTTGACACACCCAAAGGATGAGAAAGGCTTTTGGAAATCTGATCCTAGAAGTTGGTTGATCTCATATTGTTGGACTTTGAGTCTGAATTAGGCTGTTTGGTTGTAGCTGGAACTTCTGATGTAATTTTATTTCCTTACTTTTCCGATTCATTTTGGACTGTAATAATTTGTAATAACTATTGGGGATGGTTAGTGGAAAGGGATGGGGATGAATGTATGAAAAAGGGTAGAAAACATGCCTATAGGTTATTTATTTCTGCATTCTCATCTTAGAAAACATGCCTATAGGCTATTTATTTCTGCATTCTCATCTTAGAAAACATGCCTATAGGTTATTTATTTCCGCATTCTCATCTTAGAAATCATGCCTATAGGTTATTTCCGTATTCTCATTCTAGAACTCATGCCTATAAGTTTTCTGCATTTCTGCTTATACATGTCATTAGGCAAACAATCGTAGGCTTAATGATAATNCGGGAACCACACTAGTGGATCTTGGGGGGTGCCTAACACCTTCCCCCTGAGATAATTTCAAGCCCTTACTCATTCTCTGGTTCTTCTTTCTTTTAAATTCTTAGTGTCCTAATGCACTTAATCATTAGGTGGCGACTCTTCTAAATCCCAAACCCAAATTCCCAAAGGTAATAGAGTTGTCCGCCCAAATATCGTAAACCCGATTTCGCCTTTAGAAAAAGGGGGCATCGACAGCATGGCGACTCTGCTGGGGACTTCTTTAAGGCTTTTACCATTTCATGCTATTTGTGACTTTATATTTCTTTACTTGTTTAAATGCATTTAAGTATTTATTCTTTCTTCTACTATGAAACTAACTTGGTTCTTTGTTTCTTTTCTTTCTTTTACCGCGTTCCTTCAATACTGTTATAATTACGAGTAATTATTGTAATCATTACTTTATGAACGTGAAAGTACATGACAATTTGTTAATTATTGTATTATATTTTTTCAACATCATATTCCACTCATGCCAAACAAAATACCATAGCAACGCTTATAATGAGTGGTTGCGCCCTTCCGATATTATCACCCCCTAAATCTGGCAAAGGCGTCTTTCCGGTAAAATCAGTCGATCAACGGTGTAGTCGACGGTTCCGTGCCTTTCCCTCTTGAGTTATCCGCTCAAGGGTACTAGTCTAATACTCCATAGAAACCCTATTATGTTTAATTGTGCATGCATCATTGTCAAACCTAGCCGAGTCAGTTATGTTGTCCGCATAATGACTCTTTAAGATGGCCTTATCCAAAGTCCACTGGGTTTCCTTGAAACCCAAACGGACACTACCACGTTCTGTGCATTCATTTGGAGAACTAAATGCTCGTTATGCTAATTGTTGATATTAAATAGTCGAGTCTGGTGGGGGTAAGGGTCTAACACTTTTGTTTTGCAGAAATGAGGCACGAGGTCCCCAGATTCGGCATGGTCACCAACATTTACCCGAGATTGTTAAGATGGTGGGAAGATCTTCATTCCAGTGATCAAGCTCTTGTCCGAAAATATCTAGGAAACCTACCTTCTCTCCTAGAAATTCAATCCGACAAGAAAATCATAGAAGCTGCCACTCTATTCTGGGACTGTGATAGGTCGGTATTCCGCTTCGGGGACATTGAGATGACACCTTTGCTTGAGGAGATAGGAGGACTGGATGGAATACCATGGGAAACTCCGAGTTTGTTGATGCCGGAAAACCGCAAAGGTAGAGGTTTTCTCAAAATGATGGGTCTAAAGAAGAATCCTGACTTGACATGTTTGAAGGAGTCGTACATTCCCTTTGACTATCTGTACGAAAGGTACGGTCACAACAAATCTTACCGTACTTATCCTGACGAGTTCGCCCTTACATCATTAGGGCATATCCATCGAAGGGTCTTTGTCTTCATGTTCTGTTTCTTGGGGATGATAGTGTTTCCAATGAAGAAAGCAAGAATCCATACCAGGCTAGCTATGATCACCAAAACTCTAATGGAAGGAATTGACGGACAACCATTCAGTCTCGTGCCAATGATAGTTGCAGAAATATACTGAGCCCTAGAAAGATGTCAACAAGGGGCCAAATATTTCGAGAGATGTAATTTGCTACTCCAACTATGGCTCATGGAGCACCTCCAAAAGGGTGAATATCGGCAAGAGATTCTCCGCAGAGACTGGGATGATCATATCGCCTTCCATCAGCCAAGGCGAATGAACTATATGCCTAACATGTTTGCCCAACCAGAAAATGCTATAGAGTGGGTCGAGCTCTTCGACAATCTTACTGATGACCGGGTGCAATGGATGTTTGAGTGGTTCCCTACTGAAGAATTCATCATACGGTCTAGGGATGCTCCATTTCTGATACTGATCGGTTTAAGAGGGACCTACCCATATGTCCCTATCCGGGTTATGAGACAGGTAGGTAGGAAGCAGGTTATACCAAGGGTTGACAAGATGAGCCATTTTCGAGCCGACTTCCAGAACGACGATAGTCCGCACAAGTGCAAGGCTCAGCATATGTGGCATAGCAAAATTATCTTGGGAAGAGATACCATCGAGCCAGATTGCTACCGTGCTAGTTGTACTCCACACTATCTAGGCTGGCTGGAGGACAATCACAACGATTTGGGTCAGCCCGGATTTGTTCGAGGTCACAGGATTATTGATGAAAAGGCTGAAGCACAGGTAAAGTACAACCAACTGCGCAAGAGGATGCGGGAATGTGAAAATGAGCACCGTGAAATACAAGAAGCCAATCAAAAGCTAAAGAATGGAAAGATATGGCTGTCAGCGCCAACAAACGACTGATCTGTTTGGAGCGGGGCATAGTGGAGCTGGAAAAGAAGTTCCTGAAGAGGATTGAAGATTGCCGGGTTGCTGAA
>NW_017675844.1:0-13436 GCF_001879085.1 Nicotiana attenuata
TATGCCTTGGTGGTGGATAGGAGGATCTGGTGTATGGCTAGTGTCGGTCTTTGTTGGAGCGTGGGAGTTGTTCTCACCGTCCTTCATTGCGTCGATCCCTCCTCGTTTCTGAGTGTATCGTTGTTAGCCGTTGGGTCGGCCCATTAAGATCATCCTCGTCCGCTCGTACCTCAGCGCAATAGGCATTGTGGATTTCCTCCCATGTGGTAGGGGGATATTTCATGAGGCGGCTTAGTAGCTTCTTGGTTTCCCTCGAACCATCCCTGTTTAGCCCGTTCTGGAAAGCGGCGACTGCCATACCTTCCAATACGTTTGGTAGACTCATCCTTACCCTATTAAACCTGGCTAGGAAGTCCCTGACTCCCTCCCCTGCGGTTTGCCTGACGGCGAAGATGTCGTTGACCCTTGTTTCCACTTTCTTTGCACCTGCATGGGCGGTGACGAACTTATCCGCCATTTCCTCGAACGTTGATATCGCATTAGCTGGTAGCTGAGAGTACCACGTTAGGGCCCCTCCTGTCAACATCTCACCAAACTTCTTCAGTAACACCGATGGTACCTGTTCTTTTGATAGGTCGTTGCCCTTTACAGCAGTGACATAGTGGATCAAATGATCCTCGGGATCTGTGGTTCCGTCATATACCCTCAAGTAGGGTGGCATCTTGAAGGTTTTTGGGATAGGGTGAGGGGCAGCTTCTTCAGTGTATGGTTGTTCAACGAACCTCCCCACGTCGCGTTTTGGTAGCAACTTGGGAGCACCGGGGATCTTGTCTACCCTCTCCTGATGTTCTTTCATTTGGTCGCGGAGTGCCTTGTTTTCATTCTCCATTTCTTCCATCTTCTTTAGGATGGCTGTTAGCGTGCCGTCGTTGGTCTGTGCCTCGATGGGTTTGTTATTTGCTCGTGCAGCTTCAGGTTCACCCACGGCAGCAGTGGTACCTACCGTTGGTATACACCTGACGTTACTTTGTGGTGACTTCTCAACCAAGCCACTTAGAGTGCTTGTTAGCCATTCTTCCAGTAGCTTCTTGACCACCGAGGGTGATGCTAGGGGTTGCATTCAAAATGCCCTCGTCACCGGCCTCGTTGAGAGGATCAAGGAGATTGGCTGTAACACCCACTATCGCTATTATCCGCTCTTAGGTTGCATTGCTCTTTGAGTTCTCTCTTTCTTTCTTTATGGGTCTTCCCACCACTACATGTGGCCTAAGGTGAAAATTTAAAAAGAGGTAATCAGAAAACATTCGAGGTTAAGAAATACTTTTTTATATTTAATCCTTTGATAATTTCATTAGCTTAAGATTGAAGTTGAGGCCATCCACCATGCGTGAGGTAGTAAAAAAGAATAACAAAAAATACGAAGTAAATTCATGTTTAATAATCTACAATTTTTAGTACAAACTTTAAAAATTGACAACAGATTATTAAAAGTAATTTATTTATCACTAATAATAAATACATATTATCTATACTATATATAATCTGAGTAAATTTGGGACCTTAATTTTACGTGGGTCTAAAGCCACTGTTTCAGTGGCTCTAGGATTAAGCGGCCACTGCTATTATATAGGAATGTTATTGTCGAAAGGTTTGACTTTACCACATAAATATTGTTTTAAACGTACAATTTAAGTCTTTGTTTTCATTTCCAGTTTCCGATACTTCACAATCACAAATATGTTTTAGTTTAATCCCCCGGACTAATATTACTGATAAATATATTCGATGAAAAAAAAGAGACAAAAAACATACCACTTATTATATAATGAATGAATATACAACAACAATAACAGTCCAATAAATTTTATAATTTTACGCATTAATTTTTCCAAGTGACGTAGGGAAGATTCAATGAACTATACATCAATCTTGTATTGGCAGATATTCGGCCATTTTGCGACCAGGGGATCAACCCCATCACGACCACTTTGTAGTAAATGGTCAACGCTGCTGACTCTTGACTTATGACAGCTGTCCTTAAAACAAATGAGGGGACGTCTCCACAACAAAAGGAGGGGCCCATTCATGACCAGATGAAAAAGCCTGAGGCTATAAATACCAAGAGAGAGAACCTCCCAAGGGGGGCTTCTTCTTCGACACAGCTCTGAATACTCCAGAAATAGAAAGATATACTCCATAAGTGGAGCAAGAAACAAGATCAATGTACGATCCTGAACCTCTTCAAGGAGAGGCAGGTCAAGTTACCTTGATGAATAAAACCCGTTTATATTGTTCCATAATTGATTATTTCTATGCCTCAAGTTGGTCTTCTAATTCAGTGATTAATTATGATTGGCTATCATTTACCCCTTGAATTATTTCGATTGATTTGCTTGAAAAGTATTCGATAATTTTCAAGTCAAACAATTTGGCGCCGTCTGTGGGGATTTCCTAGCGAAATCACATAGTTTCTCCCTGGAATCGAAGCCAAAGGAACGTCAAAAAAAAAAAAAAAAGCAATCCAACTCAAACAGACCAGAGGAAGCACATCGAGCACGTAATACTCGAATGCATCAAAGGAAACTGAGATCCGAAAACAACCAAACAAGAGGAAGAAGCCCCTCTCCGTCAGAACAAAAATATGAGGCATTTCCTTCACCCCTAACGCGGTGTCAGGCCGGAAACCGGCACAGGGCTGTCTCAAGCCAGGAGCGGAACTCAGGCCAAGTGCCTTCACCATCAAAATATATCAGGTTCGATCTGTCGAACCGGGACTCGGTCTAAGCGCCTTCGCCATCAGAATATATCAGGTTCGACCTCAGTCGAACCGGGACTCATGCTAAGTGCCTTCGCCATCAAAATATATCAGGTTCGACCTCAGTCGAACCAGGACTCAGGCTAAGTGCCTTCGCCATCAAAATATATCAGGTTCGACCTCAGTCGAACCGGGACTCAGGCCAAGCGCCTTCACCATCAGAATATATCAGGTTTGACCTCAGTCGAACCGGGACTCAGGCCACGTGCCTTCGCCATTAAAACATATCGGGTACAACCTTAGTCGAACCGGAACTCGGGCCAAGTGCTTTCGACATCAAAATATATCAGGTATGACCTCAGTGGAACCGGAACTCAGGCTAAGTGCCTTAGCCATCAAAATATATCAGGTTCGATCAGTCGAACCGGGACTCAGGATAAGTGCCTTCGCCATCAGAATATATCAGGTTCGACCTCAGTCGAACCGGGACTCAGGCCAAGTGCCTTCGCCAGCAAAATATATCAGGTTCAACCTGTCAAACCAGGACTCAAGCCCAGTGCCTTCGCCATCAAAATATATCAGGTTCGACCTCAGTCGAACCGAGACTCAGGCTAAGTGCCTTCGCCATCAGAATATATCAGGTTCGACCTCAGTCGAACCGGGACTCAGGCCAAGTGCCTTCGCCATCAGAATATATCAGGTTCGACCTCAGTCGAACCGGGACTCAGGCCACGTGCCTTCGCCATCAAAATATATCAGGTCCGACCTCAGTGGAACCGGGACTCAGGCTAAGTGGCTTCGCCATCAAAATATATCAGGTTTGACCTCAGTCGAACTAAGACTCAGGCCAAGTGCCTTCGCCATCAAAATATATCAGGTCCGACCTCAGTCGAACCGGGACTCAGGCCAAGTGCCTTCGCCATCAAAATATATCAGGTTCGACCTCAGTCGAACCGGGGCTCAGGCTAAGCACCTTCGCCATCAAAATATATCGGGTTCGACCTTAGTCAAACTAAGGCTTAGGCCAAGTGCCTTCGCCTTCAAATTTATCAGGGTCAACCTCAGCCGCACTAGGGCTGGGGCGAAGAAAAATCAATTGCCGTCATTACAAGGTGACCGCTCCTCCCCGTTCATGTCAGGCCAAAAAGCCGTCATTATCAATCCAAAACTGACATGACGACCTCGGTCAAATTCAAGGGCTGATCGTCCCTCCAAACATATCCATAAAAGAAAAAGAAAGAAAAGGAAGACAGAGTAAAACGCGAGACAAACGATGGAAAAAAGAGTACAATTGTCTATAGAGTTAAGAATGCGGGTACTCCCCGCTTACATCCGGCCCTGGCCGGTCGAGACAAGAAAGAAAAATACAGAAAAACAACAAGAAACAACCGAGCGCCGACCGACGAACGGGGTATAAAGAAAAATAACAAACGATAAATCTTTTCTTCACTCGGCGCCACCACCGCCGTCACCGTCACCGCCACTCGCGCCATCGTCAGCCTTGGGTGTCGCCACATCATAACCACAGTCTTTACGAGCCTTCTGGCGTGACACCTCGAAGACGGCCTCGGTCACAATACCCGCCTCCAATAAGTTCTTGTAAACATCGCGTTGAGCCTCGGCGTAGACCCAAAGTTCATGAACCTGGTGGGAAACGGCAGTATGCGACGAACCAGCCTGGCTCTGCAGTCGCCGATTCTCCTCCTCCAAAATCGCAATCCGGTCCAACATGACCTGAGCCTCCTGCTCAAGAACACCAATCCGCTCCTCGAGCCTCGCCTCCTTAAGGGCCGCTGTCTCCCTCTCCGACTCAAGCCGGGACTCATGCACACGAATCGACTCCTCCAACGCCACGACCCTCGACGAGTAACCCTTTTCCCGAAATTTTAAGGCAGCAATCTGGCCTTCCAGCACCGCCAGTTTCCCGCTCCATTTCGCAGTCGCCTCCGCTGCCTTGACCCGATTCCGCTCAGCCTCCAACTCCATCTCCCTCAACCTGCCCTGCAGGTGCACACACTCAGCTGCAATTCCTTTCCCCGCCTCAAGCTCCTCGTCCTTCCGATGAATCTGCTCTTCAAGAGCACGTTTACTGCCAAGCGCCTGCAACAGCTGCTGGTCCCGCCTCGCCAACTCCTCGCCCAAAGCCCGATTACAGGGCTCGTTCCGTAAACGCTCGTGCAGCCCTCGGCACCGATCACGATAACGGCGGTATTTCCCCAGCATCTGCAGGAAGATCCTCGAGCGAACCTTGGCTCTGCGGATGTTCTCCACCTCCAACAAGTAAGTCTGCAGAACAAAGGAAAGGCAAAGTTAAGGCAAAAGCTAAAACGGGAGGGGAAGAAAAAAAAATATATATAGGAACGTACTACGTACCCTCAGGCCCATCACGGCCACTTCGTCCATCACTTCAATGTCCGAAACGCTCCTCAAAGACGCGTTCTCGGCCTCCGAACATAACAACTCGAATTGCGACACCAAGCTATTTCCTTCAGTTAGTAAGTTCAAATCCGAGGGAACCTCAATAACATGGGCCGGTCCCCCTGCGCGCACCGTAGAATTGGTAATACCCTCCTCGAACATACGAACGTCGTCGGGGTCCAAATCGGACTCAGATTCATACTCGTCCTCCACCACGTCCTTCCCCCTCTCCGCCACCGTTGGGGTAGAGCAACTCGCCGTGGCCAACACTGGTACATCAGAGGTCTCTACGGCGGCCTGTAAGGATCGACCCTCCGCCTCGACAACAGGAACTTCGGACAGGGTCGTCGAGACAGCAACATTCCCTTGGCTAGAACTAACATGTTCAACTTCGACTAACTCCTTCTCCTCGCCAGCAAGCGCCACAGCCGCGCCGCCCTCCGAATCCGTCGGGGGAGAATCCAAGTTGATCACCGATGGAGGAGCCGCCACAAATGCCACTCGCCGTTTCTGTGAAGGCCTATCCTCCTCCTCATTCGAAGGCGAGCCCGTCCGAGAACGAACAAGCCCAGACGGCCTCTCATCTTGTGGCATAGCCCGCGTTGGGGACGCGGTCGCTGATGATTCAACCGACGCCGCCCTCGGTACTCGACGAGGCACAGGCGCAGCAGCTAGCCTAGCAAGTGCACCCGGCCGACGGAAAGCTAATTGTGGAGCTTTGGCACGACGTGGTCTCTCTAGGTACAATGAACAAACGAATGAATAGACGCAGTCAGAACAAAACGAAATAGAAAAGAGAAAGGGCCGAAATTCCACCTGTCACGGGCCTGCGACCATGCCTCTCCCAGAAAGCCGCCCAGGTGCGAATGCCCGCAGTACGAGGGAGCATTGCCTCGACCCAGTCTCGGATCCCCTCCAAAGGAGGCGGCGACAACTTTTCAGCTACAAAAATGACGGTAAATCAATAACCATAAGTACAAAGCATGAGGAAAGTCGAAATAGAGCGGATGCCCAGTCAGGAACGAGGTCTCACGTTCAAAGTTCCAAACTTCCGGGAATCCGTTTGGGTCCGCCACCAGGTGTTCAGTCCGAATATAGAAAAAATTCTCAAAGGAATGACGAATGACCTCGTCGTCTAGCCCAACCATCAAGCCCTTCGATCCTCGTGGGCGTGCATGGATCATGGTGCCGCGGATTTTTTGGGGAGCGAAGAGACTGAGCACATGCCTCAAAGTGACCTCCCTACCCGCTAGCTCCGCATATTTGATGAACATAAGGAGCAATTTGTAGAGACAAGGAGAAAGTTGGGTCGGGCATACCTCGTAATAGCGGCAGAAGTCTACTATCAGCATCGGGAGCGGGAGTGTACACCCCACCTGGAAGGGATAAGCATAGAACGAGCAATACCCTCGACGGTCAATTTGTACCTTGTCCTCGGTCTTTGCAAGAGCGATCTCGGATGTGGGATACGCCATCGCTCCCGGCCCTCTCTTTCCGTACCTTCGCTTAATTCACCAATTTTACTAACAACAAGGGCTCAAATAGCAATGGATACCATTATTCCAACAGCTAGACCCTTCTTTGATCTAAAGATATAGATTCTCAATTCCTAATTGCTGTGACGCGTAAAATAGAATACTCAAAAATAATCATAATCAAAATACTGGAAAGAAAAGAGTAGACAAGGAATGAAAATAGATCCTTGGTCTATGATACAAAAATGGGGGAAATCCAGATCAAACTCGGATTTATCTTACTTAACCTTAGGTTAATTACTTCGCCTAAAGGGAAGAAAATTTTCCGAACCCTCGGTTTCAGTCTGAGGTTTAAGTCTGACGAGAATAATATTCTACGACTAGCAATTCATTTATTTTCAAACCGTACCCATTTACTATCTATTATTTGATTGACTAATCCTTTATATTGGAATGGGTGAAGGGTCAAATGGTTTGGTAATTCCTCATGAGGGGTATGAACGAGAGAAATTTGAATCAGANGACTTATGACAGCTGTCTTTAAAACAAATGAGGGGACGTCTCCACCACAAAAGGAGGGGCCCATTCGTGACCAGATGAAAAAGCCTGAGGCTATAAATACCAAGAGAGAGAACCTCCCAAGAGGGGCTTCTTCTTCGACACAACTCTGAATACTCCAGAAATAGAAAGATATACTCCATAAGTGGAGCAAGAAACAAGATCAATGTAAGATCCTGAACCTCTTCAAGGAGAGGTAGGTCAAGTTACCTTGATGAATAAAACCCCGTTTATATTGTTCCATAATTGATTATTTCTATGCCTCTTGGTCTTCTAATTCAGTGATTAATTATGATTGGCTATGATTTACCCTTTGAATTATTTCGATTGATTTGCTTGGAAAGTATTCGATAATTTTCAAATCAAACAAACAACCGGATAACTTTAATTGCTGGGAGAAATGCTGGATTCAGATAGAGGCACACGATCAAGGTAAAGTACAACATGGGATCATTCTCTATGTAGTAAAAGGCGTGCGTGTTTTGAAAGAGCTGGAGGACATAATGGTTAGTTTGTTCAAGGGAATTACTACAGTTTCAAGAGCACTGAGGAAGGGGCCAATTCATACGTCAAAGATTGACAAGTTGCTGCCCAGTCATTGGCAGAAGCTGAATCAAAATTGGAGACAATGGTCGTTCATGCTAATTATATCCATATAGCTAGTTAATATACTGTTTCTTTTATACCTTTATAGGTGGCAAATTTTTTACATTTCTTAGTTCAGATTGTGAGACCAATTTTGGGTATCATTCACTCAAAGTTGGTACTAGGAGCTATGTACTTACCATGACATATTGTCTTACTACTTACTACTTGTAAGGCCTCATGCTACCTTGTTATATTTTTTAGTATTATATATAAAAACTAGCCCTAGGCACCTTGCCTAGTGGATTTGTTATAAAAAAAGCATTACATAAGCAAAATTAGAAAAATAACAATATAACTAGTAAAACTCGACCCTAAAATAGTTATGCTCGGGTATATTAATCCACTCAAATTCTATTTTATTTCAGTACAGAACAAATTGACATTCCAGCAGAATGAATGCTTGCCATACTGTGTTGGTTAGCTTCTAGCACTATATGCATTCTTTGAGTTAAAAAGGAGGGAAGCAAATAATTAGGCTGGCCATCTCCAACTACAAGAAAAGCAAAGCAAAGCAAAGCTTCCTAGGCTCAGTGTAAAATTTCTACTCGCTCAGTATACTACTTCCTCCGTTTCACTTTATGTGATGTAGTTTGGAGTACGCGGGTCAAGTTGACTAATTTTCGATATGAATTTAGACATAGAATTTTCTATTTTTTTAAAATAAAAGGTATTGAAATCACAATAGTTAGCAATTCAAAATATTTTAAAAAAATTTAAAAAATGTGGTCAAAGAAAACCTTCATTGACTCTCCAAAGAGTAACTACGTCACATAAAGTGGAACAGCGACTAGTATTTACTTTGAAACATATGCTTAAAGTACCAAAATCAATAGGCACAAACAAAAGGTTACCAATAATCTCATTGCAGATGCTTTTTTGTGGAATACTGAAGCTGAGGCAGTAGTGTTTGCAACAAATTATTTGTGATAGAAAAATAATTTGTAACCACAATATAAATATGAAGAAACATAATTTTATTGATAAAATGATGCGGGTACAATTCTGTTTATCCATTGATTGCTCCCTCCGATTAATTCTATATGATTTGAGTGCCTTAGCGGCTTATTTCTCGAACTTAGGATGATGCTGACCTTCCTCACATGTATTTGATCTCCATGTAAAGGAAAAACATCCGTTGATCACTTCGGCGAGAAAGATAATATTTGATGTCTTTGATCTCTCTATGAATATTCCATGATTTTTTATGAAATTTCGAGATTGTCTTTGAGGGATACATGTAGCCTTATTTATAGGCATAAATTAGAGTTTGGGCCAAGTAACCCTAATAGACTCCTAATTTTTCAAGAGTTGTCTTGAAATTAGGACTTATCTTGATATTTTAAAATTTCAGTGTTTACAAATGCCCCTTCTTCAAGGTTTGTCGAGGTGTAGGCTTGCCGAAACTTGAAGTACCCGACCATCGCAACAGATAATCTTGAAACTTAAAGTTTTTTATTTGCAGGAGGAAGAGATGAAAGGCAGAACTGGTCCCACTGGGCGTGCCAATTTGTTTGCAACAAATTATTTGTGATACAAAAATAATTTACAACCACAATATAAATATGAAGAGACATAATTTTATTGATAAAATGATGTGGGTACAATTCTGTTTATCCCTTGATTCTTCCCTCCGATTAATTCTATGTGATTCGAGTGCCTTAGCGGCGTATTGCTCGAACTTAGGATGATGCTGACCTTCCACAGATGTATTTGATCTCCATGAAAAGGAAAAACATCCGTTGATCGGTTCGGCGAGAAAGACAATATTTGATGTCTTTGATCTCTCTACGATATTCCATGATTTTTTATGGAATTTCGAGATCGTCTTTGAGGGATACATGTAGCCTCATTTATAGGCATAAACTAGGGTTTGGGCCAAGTAACCCTAATAGACTCCTAATTTTTCAAGAGTTGTCTTGAAATTAGGACTTATCTTGATATGTTAAAATTTTAGTGTGTACAAGTAATATTTACTCTGGAGAGGATACTAAAGCTACAGTAGATTTTTCGTGCAGCTCGGAACCATGCAGCATAAGACATTCCAAATAAATGAATCAGAAAAACTAGTTAGTCTTTGACTGTAATAAAAGCGTTTAGGGTTTGAAGCATTCTCTTCACGGTTTCAGCCATAGCTCTGAGCGAAGAGGAAGCTACACAGAGCTGATCGGTGCAGCTGTATTTCTTGCTGGGCTAGTGTGACGACCCGACCGGTTGTCTCATGAGTTACCGCTCCGTTTTCCCCATTTCTACTTCTAATTGCTTTAATTATCAGTTTTGTATGTGTCGGGTTGGTTGGCTCGGGTTCGGAAAGGTTTTGAGAAGGTTTGAGACACTTAGTCTCTTTTAAGAAGGCTTAAGTTGGAAAAGTCAACCGGATGTTGACTTATGTGTTAGAGGGCTCGGATGTAAGTTCCGATGGTTCCGATAGCATTGGAGATGATTTGGGACTTAGGAGCGTGATCAAAATGTGTTTTGGAGGTCCGGAGTAGATTTAGGCTTGAATTGGCAAAATTGAGTTTTTTGGCGTTTTCGGTTAATAGGTGAGATTTTGATATAGGGGGCGGAATAGAATTCCAGAAGTTACAGTAGCTTTGTTCTGTCATTTGGGATGTGTGTGCAAAATTTCAGGTCATTTGGACGTGGTTTGGTTGCTTTTTTTTATCAAAAGCGGAATGCGGAAGAATTTAGAACCTTAGGCTTGAATTCGATGAGTTTTGGTGATTTTGAAGTTGTTTGAGGTGTTTTGAAGATTGCTACAAGTTTGAATAAGGTTATGAGATATGTTTGTGCTTTTGGTTGAGGTCCCGGGGGCCTCGGGGTGATTTCGGATTGTTGACGGGGAGTTTGAAGATTTATTGCAGCTGCAGATTGTGCTGCTTCTGGTATTTCCGCACCTGCGGATAGGGGACCGCAGGTGCGGCGCCGCATATGCGAAGATGGGCCTCAGAAGCGGCCAGAGGTGCGTTTGTCAGGAAACCGCAGAAGCGGCTAGGAGGACCGCATCTGCGATGTCGCAGATGCGGGTGTGTAACCGCAGATGCGGATAACGGGAAGCTTAAGTGATTTTCGCAGAAGCGGATCGAGAACCGCAAATACGGTACCACAAATGCGGTGGAATGACCGCATATGCGGAAATATCTAGACAGAAATATAAATTAGTTCCTTCGCGATTTTCAGAAGGTTTTCTCACTTTTTAACTCGAATTCTGGAGCTTTGGGCGATTTTGAAGAGAGAAATCAAGGAGACATCGTTGAGGTAAGGTTTTGGATTATGAAAACTCGTTTTTATGGTGTTAATGCATGGATTAGAGCTGTAATTAAAGGTAAAGCTGAGAAACTAGGGCTTAGAAACCTAGGCCTTTGATTGAGGTTTTGGAAGACCATTTGTGGTCGGATTTTGAAACTTTTTATATGTATGAACTCGTGGGGAGATAAGGAATCTAATGATGTTAATTTTGTTGAATTCCGAGATGTGGTCCCGGGGGTCGGGTTTTGGTAAATTCGGATTTTGTGATGTTTTTAGATTATTTCCGAATGGGCTTCGTCCCTTTAGCATTAATTAATGGTTACGTTCTGATTTTGGAAGATTTGGAGCATCCGGAGATCGATTCAAAGGGAAAGGGCATTGCAAGCTAGATTTGGGGCCGGATTGAGGTGAGTAATGATTTTAAATGCTGTCCTGAGGGTATGAAACCCCGGAATTTCACAGCGTTCGGCTATGTTAAGGTGAGACACACGCTAAATGACGAGCGTGGGGTCGTGCACCGTTGGGGATTGTGACTTAGTCCATCCCGTATGACTATTTTACTGTGTATTTAATAGCTAATTGTTTGATATCATTATATTTTGGGCTAAATGCCATGTTTGGGCTTCGTGCCAACTGTTTGAACCCTTAGGGGATTTTAAATGACATTTTTCCTCACTGTTGATTTCATATTGATGCTCAGTCATGCTATATTTTCACTATTTTCAAAACTCAGCTATGTTATTCTATTTTAAACACATTAAATAATATTTTAAAGATATATTGAGCTGAGCTTCATGTTTTACTGATGCCCGAGAGGCTTATGAGATTCTGACTGAGTAAGACCGAGGGCCTGTGTTGTAAGGATACTTTTGGGTTGGGCAGCACGCCGCAGCAGTGATATACTGATTATGATAATGAGGCCAAGGGCCTGATGTTGTACGCCACGAGGTGGCTTGAGATTGATATGAATGCCACAAGATGGCTTGATAGTGTGCTTGGGCCGTATGGGGCCCCTCCCGGACACCCCCGGTGAGTGCGAGTACCCATTGTGATATGAGATATAGTCCGAGGGGCTGGTATTGTTCTGTGATATTGCCCGAGGGGCTGATTCTATTGTTACTGTGCCCGAGGGGCAGTTATTATATGTTTACCTTTTTAGTTGTTTTTCCCTTATATTGTTTAACTGTTTAAAGGATGATTATGAGATTTCACTGCTTAATTATATTCACTGATTTTATTATGACTCTTTTAGCTTAATGTTGTACCTTACGTGATTTTATAATGCTCAGTCTTCATTTATTTTTATTACTCACTGAGTTGGAGTACTCACTTTACTCCCTGCACCCCTGTGTGCAAATTCGGGCGCTACAGATCCTGCTCCTGAGGGTTGATAGTTCCAGCAGGTCTTCGGAGATTTACTAGGTAGCTGCTTGGCGATTCGTAGCCCAGTGCATTCTCCCTCTATCTTAGTTCTTTTTGATTCAGTTATGTAGTAGTGGATTAGACTTCAGACTTCTAGTATTGTTTTAGATGCTCATGACTGGTGACACCCCGATGTCGGGCTGTGTTGGTTATTAATTCCGCAACTTTTACTGTTATTTTGGGATTTCATTTCTATTAAAGACTTGGTATTTATTATTTTAACTGCTTAAAGTGAATTGGAAGTGTGTTGGCTGGCCTTGTCTTCACGAGAGGCGCCATCACGACCGGGTTTGGGTTTAGGGTCGTGACAAGTTGGTATCAGAGCCTAGGTTACATAGGTCTCACGAGTCATGAGCAGGTTTAGTAGAGTCTCGCGGATCGGTACGGAGACGTCTGTATTTATCCTCGAGAGGCTGTAGAACCTTTAGGAAAATTCCATATTCTTGAAATTCTTGTCGTGCTAATTTGTTGATCCGAGTACTAAACTTTTGTTATTCTATTCTCTCACGATGGTGAGGACACGCGCTACCGGTCAGGATGGACGACCACCAGTACCACCAGTAGGGGCCACCAGAGGCCGAGGACGTGACCGAGGCCGTGGTAAGGGCAGAGGTACAACCCCCACAGCAGCTGGGACAGCACCATCGGACCCACCAGCCACCCCAGTTCAGGGTCAGGTCCCAGTGATGGACGCTCCAGCAACACCAGCTCAGGCACCAGCTGTGCCCATTGTGATTTCGGGTCTTCAGGAGACATTGGCCCAGATATTGACAGTATGTGCTAGCCTTGCTCAGGCAGTCGCGGTTTTTACTTCCGCAGCCACTTCTCAGGCAGGGGGAGACTCTAAGAATCTTGCCGCCCGTACACCCGATCCGGTGGTTCAAGGAGTGCAGACACCGGAGGCACCACTAGCCCAGCCGGTGGCAGCTACTCAGGGTTATGTAGCTCCTGTTATGCTGGAGGATGAGCAACGC
>NW_017675844.1:13456-39393 GCF_001879085.1 Nicotiana attenuata
TGTTTGACGTTGGGCCAGTCTGGAGGACTTGAGGCCGGAGTTTTTACCTATAGCTTGAGCACCGGGTGCTGATTATGTGAGCCGTGTTTTTGAACTTATATATTCGGTAGTGCCCCTATTAGTAGAAGTGGTGGCTGGATAGTTACGTGATGAGTGTGATGTGACTACGAGATGTATTCATATGATTTAGGAACGACGAGAAGGGTCTGCTGGAGGATAGAAGAACTATTAGGTGCTTGATTTCCATCTTGATTTGAGGTATAGCCCCGAGTTATGGGTGTGTGAAGAATCTTTTCATGTTTCCTAGTTGGGAGTGAAGTAAATTTCATGCTGTGGTGTGAGTTCAGACTTAGGAAGATTAAGTGACTGCATAATGTTTAGGACAGTGGAAGGTATACAGAAATGTTAGTTGGAGGCAAAACAGGTGGGTTATCTCCTGCGGAGTGTTTTGAGGTTGTGTGATCCTTATGTTGTCTGTTAGAAGACCTCATTTACAAGTGAAATATATGTGTTGGAATTTAAATTTGGGTCGCTTAAGAGAGTGGACTTGACTGTTACGAGAGTGAATGCGAGATTTGCAGAAGATTTAAAGTACCAAATGGTCTGTGTTTCACGAGCTTATGAAGGATTGAGTTTAATCTTACTATGGTACTATGGCAGCAATAGAGTACATGCGTTATGAGTTATTGCGTGTGTTTTGATCTATGGCTTCGAGCCAAGTGGGGGAGGCTGCTATTGAATAGTTGATTGCACGGTTATGTGCTATGATGGTTCCAGTTCGAGGCGTATTTGTGAATCAGTTATGGCTCGAGTAAAGGAAATTTCAATAAAGGTTATGTTATGCTTTATGGGTGTATGAGAATCGGGGAATGACTTGAGTTGTTATTAGTAAAGGATGTACGGTGCATAGAACAGGAATTTGTTTGGTTGCATTAAGGTGAAGTTACACCCTGCAGTGTCGGAGTGCTAATGAGGCACGGGTTGTTCGATTCATTTAATCAGTCTAGTTGCGATTTGAGTAGAGTTGATAACTCTCGAGAATGGTTCTAATGGGTTCAAGATTTTACATGTAGTAATTGGAGATTTTTCAAGTTGTATATTCGGCTAGAAACTTAGGTTTGCTTTATTAGAGGGTGCCAAGACTCGTGGTATTTCTATTTATGGGATTCTATATATTAGTATCAGGAAGGTAAAGGTAATGGCTTTGGATTCGCAGGAAGTCCCTTCAGGGTAGGTATTTTGAATGTGGTGCTTTTGGGAATAGTTAAGAGAGTATCCAGCGGCTTATGAGCCTTGGACGGTGTGGTTTTATGCTTGGGTCTCGTATGGTGAGTCTGGGTTGAAGAATTGTGATGCTATAGCAAGAAGCAGTATCAGGTTAAAGGTAAATCAGAAGGAACTTGGATAGACGGGATAGCTTGGTAGTGGGCCGGATCGACATGGTAAGGAAATGATTAGTTCTTTGGGTGCTTAGGAAGTAATGAGTTCTTATAGGTGTTTCGCGGCAATGCTCTTAGGTTTTGAGGGCTCGTGTATCTTGGTTGAGTACGTAGATGCTTGTAGCTCGGAGTGGATTATGAAGTTCTCTTATTTATCATAGGATGGTATGGTATATGCGGTATGTTGTGTGGGATTGAGATTTGCATGTGTAAGGTCACGGTTCAGTTCTGAGAGGAAGGTCATAAATTCTTAAACAGCATGGACAATTCTGATGACTAGATAAGTGATATTACTAATTGGTATGGCGTGATGAGAGTATACATTGTAGGAAGGGCGATGGGTTTGAGTTGAGGATACTTCATTTGTATTGTGGCGCTCTCTTGTTGGATCGACTGCTGATATTCGAGTCGCTTGGTGGAACAGAAGGATTTTTAGAGTACCTCTCGTGGGATGATTGTGTATTAGAGGTGCATCGTATATTCGCGCGGTGGAGTTAGGATCGCATATGGTTATTCGCGTGCTTTACGGATTTGGAGACTGGGGGTTCTCATAAACAGGTTAGGTCATGGTTGTGGACTGCGAATATCGGTCTTGTGTGGTAACTATTGGAGTTTGGAGATCCGAGTGGATTCTTTTTGCTTGGTGTGTTAGATTTCTGGATGTGATATTGGGTATAGACTGGTCGTCGCAGTGCTGTGTCATTCTGAGTTATTGTGCTAAGGCGGCGATGTTGGCTATGCCGGGAATGCCACGGATTGAGTGGCGAGGTTCGACGGATTATGTTCTTAGTAGGGTGGTTTTATATTTCGAAGACCCAACGGATGGCTGCAAAGGATTGTCTTTCTTATTTGGGCTTTCGTGATGGATGTCAGTGTAGAGACTCCTACCATTGATTCAGTTCCGGTGGTGAGGGACTTTTGGATGTGTTCTTGTGGCCAGGCATGTCGCTGGGCAATGTTGTTGATTTCGGTATGGATTTGATGCCGGGCACCGTATCGTATGGCACCGGCAGAGTAAAGGAGTTGAAGGAGCAACTTCAGGGTTTCCTTGATAAGGGGTTCGTGGGAAGGCCAATGTGGATGTGTGTTCTAACTTGAGTCGGCTTGGTTGGCTCCGAGTTGTAATGTTGAGGATGTGTTGATTCGATTGTTATTGAGCTTATCAGTAATCTGGGGAGATCTATGAGTTACCTTTCTATGTTGCGAGGCGTTATGATTTGTTTGTTATAGGCACATGTGGTGCGTTTCAATTGGGGTTTCATAGTGGAAGTCGAGTGGGGAGAGTAATTGGGTGTTGCTCGGTGAATGGCGTATCGGTTATGTCCTTTCGGGTTTGTGTGGTGTATGTTATTTGCTTCACCGTGGGTATGATGATTCGCTTTGGTTCCAGACATCAAATTGCGCGTGGTTGTCGATTTCGAGCATAGTGACTTGAGGTGTTTCATGTGGACCAGTGTTTGGATAGGGTCGCGCATTGCAGAGAAGTTATGTGGAGGTATGACCCTTCGGGTTAGATTCGCGTATTCTGTTTCTACGACGTGTGATGGGTTCTCAGCATTTTGTTGTGGTGGTGCTGGTGAGTTGGTGGTACAGCCCTTTCGTTCGAGTCGTCTTCATGATTGGAGTACATTCAGATTTTTGTTTATTGGTGCGGATTGCACGGGTTGTGGCTTTAGATTGTATTGATGTGTCATGTCACCAGAGTAGTGGCGTTGGATTAGATGAGATCGTCGGGATCTGAAATGAGTACAAACCGATTCGATTTCAGCATGTTGGAAGGATAACATCGAGGTTTGGCTCAAAAATTTGCTATGGTCTTTGCCAACGGAGAAGTGGCTTCATGAATGGTTGATTTGAGAAATGGTTATGGCTTATTGCGTGTTTCATTTATCATTGGCAGTATATGAAAGTGACGGAATGAGACTTTAGTTGATAAGAGGTTTTCTATCGATATTCGGTTGTTGTGTGCAGCTGTTGTGATTAGAAGTTATCGCTACCAGTGTTTGAGTTATGTGGTATATCATGTAATTGCACCTAAGGTTACAGATATGGTTTTTTACAGCTTGTTCGGACTTATTCATAGTATAAATATGAGATTCTGATCGTATTGAAGATTTCAGAAGTGGAAATGTGGTTCTAAGGTTTAAGGGCTAGGTTGGATTGTGAAATTTCAGTTATATCTTATTATCGGACCTATGTGATATAGGGTGACGTGGGATCACCCCCGGGTATATGCGTGGTAAGATTATTCGGCGATTGGTTGGCTTTTGGAACAACTCTAGGCACGTTCGAGGACGAACGTATGTTTAAGTGGGGGAGGATGTAACGACCGAGCCGGTCGTTTTGAGCTTTTGCACTTCGCTCGCCAGTTCTCGGGCATGTCTAGCCCCGTATTATGCATTATGACTTATGTAAATCGTTGGTTTTGGTTTCAGGGTAATTGGAATGAATTTGGAAGAACAGTTCTCAGTTTGAAGCTTGAAATTTGAAAGGTTTGACCAAGTTTTGACTTGTTTGTAAATGATCTCGGATTAATTTTTATGATTTGGTTAGCTCTGTTAAGTAATTTGGGACTTAGGAGCGTGATCAGAATGTGTTTTGGAGGTCCGGTGTAGATTTAGGCTTGAATTGGCGGAATTGAGTTTTTGGCGTTTTCCGGTTGATAGGTGAGATTTTGATATAGGGGTCGGAATGGAATTCCAAAAGTTGCAGTAGCTTCGTTACGGTATTTGGGATGTGTGTGCAAAATTTCAGGTCATTTGGATGTGGTTTGGTTGGGTTTTTGATCAAAAGCGTAATTTAGAAGATTTTGGAATTCTTAGGCTTGAATCCGATGCAAATTTGGTGTTTTGATGTGGTTTTGAGTGTTCCGAAGGTTGGAACAAGTTTGGATGATGTTATGGGATAGGTTGGCATGTTTGGTTGAGGTCCCGAGGGCCTCGGGTGAGTTTCGGGTGATTAAACGGATCAAATTGCATGTTTAAAAGTTGCAGATTTTAACTTCAGTTCTGTTGCAGGTTATTTCCTCTTCGCGATCGTGTGAGGAGGCTCGCGATCGCGTAAGAGCTTTTGTGGGGGCGGTTCAGGTTGTGCTCCGCGATCGCGTAACCTGGGTCGCGATCGCGTGAGTTGGGCAAGTTGTGCATCGTGTTCGCGTGAGTATAGCCGCGATCGCGTAGGGTAAAATTTGGGCCAGCAAAGTTTATGCTTCGCGATCGCGATGGTTTTCCCGCGATCGCGATTAAAGAATTTTAATAGCTGAGCAGAATGTTTAAAAGACCTGTTTCGCGACTTTGAACCCTTTTACACCATTTTTGGTAGATTTGGAGCATTCGGAAATCGAAGGCCAAAGGCATTTCAAGCTAGATTTCGGGCCGGCTTGAGGTGAGTAATGATTTTAAATATTATTCTGAGGGTATGAAACCCCGGAATTTCATAGCGTTCGGTGCTATGTTGAGGTGGGACACACGCTAGATGACGAGCGTGGGGTCGTGCACCGTTGGGAATTGTGACTTAGTCCATCCCGAATGACTATTTTACTGCGTATTTGACAGCTAATTGTTTGATATTATTATATTTTGGGCTTAATGCCATATGTGGGCTTCATGCCAACTGTTTGAACCCTCAGGGGATTTTAAATGACATTTTTCCTCACCGTTGATTTCATATTGATGCTGAGTCATGCTATATTTTTACTATTTTTAAAACTCAGCTATGTTATTCTGTTTTAAACACATTAAATAATATTTTAAAGATATTTTTAGCTGAGCTTCATATTTTACTAATGCCCGAGGGGCTTATGAGATTCTGACTGGGTAAGGCCGAGGGCCTGTGTTGTGAGGATACTTTTGGGTCGGGCTGCACGCCGCAGCAGTGATATACTGATTATAATAACGAGGCTGAGGGCCTGAATTGTATGCCACGAGGTGGCTTGAGATTGATATGAGGCCGAGAGCCTGTTTATGATGCCACGAGATGGCTTGATATTGCGCTTAGGCCGTAAGGGGCCCCTTCTGGAGTCTGTACACCCCCAGTGAGCGCGGGTACCCCATTGTGATATGAGATATAGCCCGAGGGGCTGGTATTGTTCTGTGATATTGCCCGAGGGGCAGTTATTATGTGTTTACTTTTGGTTATTTTTCCTGTATATTGTTTAACTATTTAAAAGATGTTTATGAGATTTCATTGCTTAATTATATTTACTGATTTTGCTATGCCTCTTTTAGCTTAATGTTGTGCCTTACGTGGTTTTATATTACTCAGTCTTCATTTTTTTTATTACTCACTGAGTTGGAGTACTCACTTTACTCCCTGCACCACCGTGTGCAGATTCGGGCGCTACAGGTCCTGCTCCTGAGGGCAGATTCGGGCGCTACAGGTCCTGCTCCTCGGGAAAACAACATTAGATTTACCCCTTTACTTTTAATCATGTTTTAAACTTACCCTACGTTATACTTCAGTTAGGTATGGATCTCCATTAGGAGCAACAACAACAATAACAATCCAGTAAACTCCTATAAGTGGAGTCTGGGGAGGATAGAGTGTACGCAGACCTTACCCCAAGAAGTAAAGAGGCAGTTTCCCATAGATGAATCTCCATTAGGAGCATAGGAAAATATAAAACGATTTAACACTAATATGAATAATCTTAATATTTTGTACAGTAAATGAGTATTTATTTTTATCCTATTCCATGTATTAGTATTAAATGAGATGTGAGCTGTTGTTGGGAATTTTGAATTAGGCTTGGAAGACACGCACCCAAAAAAGGAAAAGCATATGCCTAAGTTGACTAATTAAAACACCTTGCTTCCCAAGTTTTCCCACCTCTTCCACCTCCAAAGCTCTCTACTCTTCCTATATATAAACCGAATCCATCACCATTTCTACAACCAATTCAACCATTTTTAAGCTCACAAAAAACTCAACCAAAAATGAAGAGAGAAGGTCGCCAACATGGTATGGTTCGTACTTACCCAATTTTACCTTCCCCTTGGAACCCAAAACCCGAGCCCAGGTACATCAACAAGTCCAATTCACCACCAACCGCTGGGCTTTTCACAAAGGTTTCAACTAAGCCCTGTAACCATTCCAAGTTCACAGGCAAGTGCGGTAGGCCCAGATGCAACAGCTGCCATATTCACCCAGCTGGAAAATCCAAGGATAAAACTAAAGGAACTCAAAAATTAAAGGGACGTGGCGACGTTGTTTCGAATTATAGGTTGATTACTTGGAGAGTTGTTGATTCCAGACCTGGGTTGAATTTTTCTGGGTTTTCGGCTACTGGATTAATGGATCATTTGGATAGTGATTATTCTTATTACATGGATCATGATGATGATCATGGAATTTACTATGATGCCCCTGATGAAGGTTATTTTAACGAGGAAATTGGATCAGAATTGGTAGTTGACTCCAATTGTTCAACACCTGGTGTTGAGATTGAGGAAATTGATGATGAAGAAGAAAGAATGAGTTTCTGTGAGGTGGGATTTGTGTGGGAAAAGGTTGAAGAAGATGGAGATTGGTGTGTGGTGGAAGAAATGTAAAAATTGGGTGCGTTCAATTGTATTTGTATTTAATATTGTGACCTTTCAATTATATTTACTGTTAAAAAAAATGTTCCATTTCTGTAATTGTCAAATAAATTGGAATATATTGCATACAAATTTGAGATGGCATTAGTTTGTGCTGAAGCTGCAGTTTTTAATTTGTCAGTATGCTTTCAACCTAATAGTTAGTGTTTAAAAGGAAAATTTGATGGTTCAGATTCAGTTCACGGGGAATATGAGCATATTCTAAATTCTTTTACGCCAAAAAGATGATGGTTTCGTATAAGTTAGTGATTGTCCACTACTCCTTTTTTATTGTTATCCTTTTAGATGCACCGAACAACCGACTCATTGCTTCGTTAGAGAGTTTACATTGCGTTTCTGTTTTGTGCTTCAACTATGGACTTAAAAACAATATTGATCAACAAATAAGACTTAAAAAACAATATTGATAATATTGATCAGATAACTATGTTCTTGAGATCCTTCAAATATTGTCAGATGCTTGTTTGATCCTTCAAAATAGTGCATAAGAATCCAACACGTAAGTAGCGACATTTTTCGAAAGACCAAACAATATATTTGGTATTGGGCCGGTCGTCTCATGAGTTACCGCTCCGTTTTTCTCATTTCTGCTTCTATTTGCTTTAATTATCGATTTTATATGTGATCGGGTTGGTTGAATCGGGTTCGGAAAGGTTCTGAGAAGTTTGAGATACTTAGTCTCTTTTAGGAAAGCCTAAGTTGGAAAAGTCAACCGGATGTTGACTTATGTGTTAGAGGGCTCGGATGTGAGTTCCGATGGTTCGGATAGCTTCGGGAGATGATTTGGGACTTAAGAGTGTGATCGGAATGTATTTTGAAGGTCCGGAGTAGAATTAGGCTTGAATTGGCGAAATTGAGTTTTTGGCGTTGTCGGGTTGATACGTGAGATTTTGATATAGGGGTCGGAATGGAATTCCGGAAGTTGCAGAGCTTTGTTATTTCATTTGGGATGTGTGTGCAAAATTTCAGGTCATTCGGACGTGGTTTAGTATACTTTTTGATCAAAAGCGGAATGCGGAAGATTTTAGAACCTTAGGCTTGAATTCGATGCGTTTTGGTGGTTTTGATGTTGTTTGAGGTGTTTTGAAGGTTGGTACAAGTTTGAATGAGGTTACGGGATGTGTTTGTGTTTTTGGTTGAGGTCCCGGGGGGCCTCGGCGTGATTTCGGATGGTTGACGGAGAGTTTGAGATTTTATGAAGCTGCAGATTTTTTTTCTGCTTTTGGTATTCCGCACCTGCAGAAAGGGAGCCGCAGGTGCGAGGGCGCATATGCGAGGAAGGAGCCACAGAAGCGAAAAGGTGCTAGGGAGGCAGAAACCGCAGATGCGGTTGGAGGACCGCACCTGCGATGGCGCAGGTGCAGATATGGGATCGCAGATGCGGGAAATACGGAATTAAGTGAGGACCGCAGATGCGGTGAAATGACCGCAGATGCGGAAATATCTCGACAGAACATATAAGTTATTTCCTTCGCGATTTTCAGAGGGTTTTCTCACTTTTTAACACGAATTTGAGAGCTTTGGGCGATTCTGAAGAGAAAATTCAAGGAGAACTCATTGAGGTAAGAATTTTGGACTTAAAAACTCGATTCTATGGTATTAATGCACGGATTAGAGCTGTAATTAAAGGTAAAATTTGAGAAACTAGGGCTTAGAAACCTAGGCCGTTGATTGAGGATTTGGAAGACCATTTGTAGTCGGATTTTGGAACTTTTTATATGTATGAACTCGTGGGGAGATAAGGAATCTAATGATGTTAATTTTATCGAATTCCGAGACGTGGGCCTGGGGGTCGGATTTTGGTAATTTTGGGAATTGTGAAGTTTTTCGATTATTTTCGAGTGGGCTTCGTCCCTTTAACATAAATTAATGGCTACGTTCTGATTTTGGTAGATTCCGAGCATCCGGAGATCGATTCGAAGGGCAAGGGCATTGCGAGCTAAACCTCGGGCCGGATTGAGGTGAGTAATGATTTTAAATGCTGTCCTGAGGGTATGAAACACCGGAATTTCACAGCGTTCGGCTATGTTGAGGTGGGACATACGCTAGTTGACGAGCGTGGGGTCGTGCACTATTGGGGATTGTGACTTAGTCCATCCCGAATGACTATTTTACTGCGTATTTGACAGTTAATTGTTTGATATTATTATATTTTGGGCTAAATGGCATATGTGGGCTTCGTGCCAACTGTTTGAACCCTTAGGGGATTTTAAATGATTATTTCCTCACTGTTTGATTTCATACTGGTGCTCAGTCATGCTATATTTTCACTATTTTAAAAACTCAGCTATGTTATTCTGTTTTAAACACATTAAATGATATTTCAAAGATATTTGAGCTGAGCTTCATATTTTAGTGTTGCCCGAGGGGCTTAGGAGATTCTGACCGAGTAAGGCCGAGGGCCTGTGTTGTGAGGATACTTTTGGGTCGGGCTGCACGTCGCAGCAGTGATATACTGATTATGATAATGAGGTTGAGGGCCTGAGATTGTACGCCACGAGGCGGCTTGTGATTGATATGAGGTCGAGAGCCTATTTATGATACCACGAGGTGGCTTGATATTGCGCTTGGGCCGTAAGGGGCCCCTCCCGGAGTCTGTACACCCCCAGTGAGCGCGGGTACCCATTGTGATATGAGATATAGGCCGAGGGGCTGGTATTGTTCTGTGATATTGCCCGAGGGCTGATGCTGTTGTTACTGTGCCCGAGGGCAGTTCTTATGTGTTTACCTTTTCTAGTTGTTTTTTCTCTATATTGTTTGACTGTTTTAAAAAGGTGTTATGAGATTTCACTGCTTAATTATATTTACTGATTTTGTTATGCCTCTTATAGCTTAATGTTGTGTGTAACGTGATTTTATATCGCTCAGTCTTTATTTATTTTTAACTCATTGAGTTGGAGTACTCATTTTACTCCCTGCACCCCTGTGTGCAGATTCGGGCGCTACAGGTCCTGCTATTGAGGGTTGATAGTTCCAGCAGATCTTCGGAGATTTACTAGGTAGTTGCTTGGCGATTCGCAGCCCAGTGCATTCTCTCTCTATCTTAGTTCTTTTTTTTGATTCAGTCATGTAGTAGTGGACTAGACTTTCAGACTTGTAGTATTGTTTTAGATGCTCATGACTGGTGACTCCCCGATATCGGGCTGTGTTAGTTTTTTTTAATTTTCGCAAGTTAAACTGTTAAATGCTTATTTTGGGATTTTATTTTTGATGAAAGACTTAGTAGTTATTATTTTAATTGCTTAAAGTGAATTGGAAGTGTGTCGGCTGGCCTTGTCTTCACGAGAGGCGTCATCACGACCAGGTTGGGTTCAGGGTCGTGACAGGCATGTAACATGGAATACTCTTCATCCGTTCATCGCATCAATATATAGTGGGCGTCTGGACATAAGAGTTGTAAAAATCCGAAAAAGGTGGAAAAAAATTCAAGTGAAAATGGTATTTGAAAATTAGAGTTGTGTTTGGACGTGAATATAATTTTGGATTGTTTTTGAATTTTATTAATGATCTGAGTGAAAATTTTGGAAAACAACCTTTTAGAGTTTTTCAAATTTTTGAAAAGTTCCAAAATTCATCTTCAAACGAAAATTGAAAATTTTATGGCTAAACATTGATTTCGAAAAAAACTAAAAAAATTTCGAAAAAAAGGAAAAAAAAATTCATGGCCAAACGGGCTCATAATCAATGCTTGTGACTTCGATTTTCACTATTCCCCATCATCTTGTTTATATGTCAGTCAGACACACGGATAATGTTCTACCTTAGTAGATACTGGATGTACGCACAGTACCATACATATGCTTATATGGTCACAGCAGGACAATATTTAAGCCTTGCTTTATAATTTGACTAAAAATGTTATACTACCTAAATTGAGCTGGTTTTGTATTTCACAACGTAATCGTTGTCCCTTCAAAATTTACGATCTTGAAGGGTAAATACTAGACACCGCATTTTCAGGCTGGAAGCTCAGTCCAGGACTCAGGATTACAACTCTTTCTAAACCATAACACATGCCTCTAGATAGCTTTTATACAAGATTTAGAGTTGAGGAGATATACACCTCCCCATCTGATCAGGACCAAGCATTTCTAAAAAAAAATCACTACTCTTTGTAAGGAATGAAAATTTTATAGGTTTTCAACTAGTCTTCTTTCTTGGATTCTTGCATGAGTCATTCTTGGTCAAAGATGCAGAAGTTGGCTTTGAGACTAAGCCTTGCTTTGAGCTTGGATATGGCATTCTTCTAAGCTTGGGCAATTGTGCAGCTGGAGTCTGCACAAAAATAAACCATATGAAAATGCTGCTACCAAGAATATATAGTAGGAGAAAATCGCGGAGAAGGATGCTGATCACAATAATCAGTTCAGTGTCGAGACTGTCATTCATCGTGAAGCCTAGTTGATTTATATCATCACGAAAAAAGTGGGGACAAAAGTAGCTTTTAATAATAACTGAATAATGAAGGAATAATACAATGTAGTGGTACCTTTTTTGTGGGATCTATTGCTGTTTCTCTTTCCTTGTAGAACTCAGGCAGGGGGCGAGCTTTGAAGCAAAAGCTTTGCCGAAGTTTCCTGAACTCCGATTCTGCTTTCTCCTGCAAGCAACATTGCATTGTTTGTTGATACGAATTTGACTTTATATTGATCATTTGCAATTTAAGATGACACTCCAATGTTAGAAATTTTGGTAAGAAAAAATATTGCAGAATATGAAAAGAGCGGATTAAAGGTGTGTAACTTTGTCTCTTTCCATTAAGCATTTTCAGGTGAAAAAAAGAAGTACCAAATCCAATTTGTATTTGTAAGCCATTAGCATGAGTAACAGATGCTAAAGATGGTTTAGATGTGTTTTATAAAGAAACTGAATCATGTGTATATAAAGATAGTAGTTTTCTTCCACTTAAACATCTTATTCCAATATTTGACTCCAAAGCGAAGAATAGAAAAGATGATGCTAAGCATGTGCATATGTATAACTAATGTTAGAAACTTTAATTTACACTATACAGCAACCTTTCCTTGTTATTATTAGAAATCATAAGAAGAAAAATGGAGGAAAAGAATAGGAAATGTCAACTCCCAAATTGACTACAAGTGAAAAGACCAGAAGTGGCTCTGTAACGATTTCTACCGAAATGTTCAGGGTGGAAGTAACCCTTTCTCGACCCAACTCCTCCAAAATCTTTGCTCCTTTCTTGGATAAAACCAAACCGATTGCATTAGTACAAAGACAATCACACCCCTTACAGCATTCAAAAGTTTTAAACAGAACTTTTCATAAGAAAGAATTTTGCAGCAAAGTATAATTTAGCATGATCATAAACATGAGAAGGTTAAGAAGTCTTAGATTGCTCATTTCTGTATGCTTAACTTGGCAAAGGTAAGGCACTTTTCTTTTTTATAGGACAAGATACAATTGTTTGGATTAACTGACAGTCTTTTCTTAGTAGTATTAAATAATTATTCTTTCAATAATTTTTCATGTAATATTAAAAAAAAATATTAATCCAATATTAAAAAACTGAAAAGGAATTATTAAATCCTTACCCTAAAATCTTGAGCTTAACCACTTTAATTCTGCATAGTATAGCCAAAAAGATTTTGAACTTATATTATGATCTCATTCCTAAGTAAAGTTGGGTCAAAGTTCACACACTACTTTTCTTTGTTTTCGTTGTTCAGAAAATAGGAGGTGCAGAATTCATGGTACAGACAAACATTATACAAGCCATAGGGGAAGCATTGGTGTCAAACCTTTAATGTCGTTTGTGGTTGGACTTTCTTTACCTCCTTGGCATTGAATTTCTCTTCAAGCTTCTGAAAATATTTGCAGAAGTACAAGATATATGAGAACATTGGAGTTTTCATAATGCAAAGGGAGATAACCCACATAAAAATCCTACTATAAATCTAAAAATTACACTCGCCTGTTTCCTTTGTGCAGCTCTTTCTTCTGTCCTCAAGTGGAAAGGAGTGGATGAAGTTGGTGATTGTAATTTGTTTCGGTAGGCCGTGAAAGACTTGGAACTGAACAGGGAAAACCAACGGTAAGAGAGATCCAACAGTGGCACGATTTTACACTAAATAACTCAAATTGGAAACTTGCAGAAAGAAGAAAATTACTGTTATGGTGCATGATGAATTGACACCAATATATTCTCTCGTTGACAAAAATGAAACTATTCATGTGTGAAGATAATTAAGTTCAAGTGGTAAAAAGTTGTCTCTCAGATTGTCTCCTGTTCCTAGAGAATCATTGAAACTGTATTCACTAAAATCCAACTGTTTTGAAATATGGCAAAACCTGGTTACTTAAGAGGAACCTCCAACTAGCAGTTTTAAAATGTTAAGAGAATATTATTCTACTACGATTCATTTCAATATACAAATGATTATACTACTCTTGTTGAATTGAGGGTCATGATTTGATAGACACTTACACAGAGGACAAAATGTTCCACTTAGGCCCAGTTGTTTTACTTCCTGAAGCTGACGGATGAATTGGTGTTTTGATCCTGTAGATTAGAAGGCACAAGGATTGGAGGGTGAAGGTGGGAAAATCAAAGAACCATGTTAGTGCCTCAGAAAGCTTGTATACAGTTTTAATAGGACAATATATGGAAATGCACCTTCTACTTTCTGAAGATGGCGTTGTCATGGGACGACTTGATTCACCATTTGATGTTGCCTGTAGTTGAAAAGATAAGTAAATTTCAGAGATTCCTAGAATATTATCAGAATTAGCATTTTTATAAAGAAGTTTAAATGAGAGGAGTAAATTGACATTTACCATGGGAGTCTTGAGAGGAGTTGCACACTTCTTAGATGCCGCGCCGGTGCTAGGAGCGATCTTTGAACTATCCTTCTTGAAAGGGGGAGGTGGAGGAGGTATTTTATTAGACTCTTTCGCAGCAGTAAGATTGATCAGTTTGCTTAAGGATTTTGGGGTTGATCTCATTTCATTCTTTAGGTCTAAAGCGGAATTTCTTGTGATTGGAGTGAAACTGTTTTCTTTATCGACATCAAGAGGAATGTCATGCCTCGCAGGTGAAGGTGGGACCCTAAATTTTCTAGAATAAACAGATGATTTAAATGAAGAAAAAGCAGACTTTTTCTTGCTCGTCACTGATGCAGCATCATCGTCATCTCGTTTAGAGCTGGAGCTCTGCTGAATCAGATAAGATAAATCAGTTCAATATAGTATTCAAAATCAATATATCGATCAATCAATAGGGCTTAATCACAAACTAATTGGGGTCATCTATATAAATTCACTCATACTTGTACTATTTTTACACTCACCATCAACCTTTAATAACTAACTATGCATTTCACAAAGGCAAAATTCCTATAGTATTGGCATATTTTAGAAATCCAATAGGCCAAAGGACTGTAAAGAACACATATTTACCTTCATCTTCAGCAAAGGTTTCTCAGTATGAGATGTTTGACTAATCTCAATTAGGCCTTAATTACAAACTAATTAGGGTCATCTATATAAATTCTCTCATAGTTGAGCTACTTTTCCACTAACCATCAACCTTTAATCCGTATTTGGGACTAACTATGCTTTTCACAAAGCCAAAATTTCCAATAGTATTGGCATCGTGGGCGAAGCTACACTATGGTAATGGTGGTCAATTGACCACCCTTCATCGGAAAATTACACTGCGTATATAGGTAAAATATTAGGTTTTAGACGTATATAACATATATTGAACACTCTTTGTCATGGAATTTTTTTACTTCTTTCAAGTTTGAACGCCCTAAGGAAAATTTCTGGCTTCGCCACTGATTGGCAAATATTAGAAATCCAAATTGAGGCCAAAGACTGTAAAGAATTCATATTTACCTTTGTTTTCAGCAAAGGCTTCTCCGTGTGAGATGTTTCACTAATCTCAGACCCTGGAATTGTTTCTTGATTCTCTCCATTCTCAATCTGGTTTGATGGTTCTGTCTCCATAGCTTCAGGTGTACCAGGTCCCTCCACTGGGACCTCATTTTCTCTCTCCTCCACGTCAGCAACTCCTTCACCAACTAATACTGAAGCAGTAACTATGGAATCTGTTACTAAATCAGGAGCTGAATTTTGGGTGATTTCAGAATTAGGGTTTTCTTCATTGGCTTTTTCAAGCAAAGCTGCAGCCTTTTGAGCAGCAATTTTCTTGTAATGAGCTTCAAAAAAAGCTTTTTTCTGGGCAACAGAACCTGGTTTAGCATACCTCTCAGCTTCCTCTACATATTTTTTGTGAGAAAAAGTTGACCATTTATCCCAATCCAATGATTCTGACATAAATCTACCAAAAGAAATTGATTCCCCGAGTGCATGCACAGAGTTCCCCTGTATATACAAATCCTCACTCAATTCCATGCCCAAAATTTTCAAGAAGTTAAATTTTGAGAGTCTTGAAAAATAAATAGTGGGTATTTAACTATAGTACCTGTTTTGCTTCGTTGGGTATAGGAGAAGCATAAGAGAAAGCATGCATAAGACAAGCTGAATCTGCCATCGTATCAGTCTGCAACAAAAAAACAGGAGAACAAGAATGGAACCTGAAAAATCTAGAGAATTATTATTTTACCGTTATTTAAATTGTTTTTTTTATGGCATGTAATCTCTCTCTCTCAGAATTTAAATTTGAAATTCAAATGAAAAAGGGGGATAAAAGAATAAGATACACGTTGTTTGAAGAAAGGCCACTCGTAGAGTAAGAGTAGAAGACAAGAAGCTAAAAAGGTGTCATTTTTTAAATTTGGCTAAGTGCTTGGGGTTCTGGAATTCTGGGGTTTCTTTTTCAGACTTTGGCTAAGACTTTTATTTTTAGTATATTTTTCAATTGGAGGGTTGGACCCACATTGTTTGAACTCAATCCCAATCTCTAACGTTCAGATTTTGTTTTATCTACTATCCCATGATCACATTTTATGCTGCGACCAAGAATTTGAAATTTATAGGTCCGAGCTTTTAGTTCTTTAACTTAATGAGTTTTAGGCCAAATCGTAATTCGAATATTAGCTCATTTTATGTGATATTATTTGACTAGAGAATATAGAGTTTTACAAAAATTAAATATGCAAGATATTAGTAATTTTCTCTAATAAACCAATAACAACAACAACAACAACAATAACAAATTCAGTGTAATCTCACAAGTGACGTCTGGGAGGGCAGTGTGTACGTAGACCTTACCCCCACCTTGAAGGTAGAGAGTATGTTTCCGAACCCTCGGCTCACGAAAGACAAGAAAAAACAATAGCAATAATTTTCTCTAATAAATAATTAAGTAAAAAATGCTAATATAAACGTTAGGATCAAAAATAATTTTCAAATACACAAAGACATATCAACTATTAAAAAAAGTACAAGAGTGCTTTATCACGTAAAATGAACTGATACGACTATTTATTTTGAAAAGGCATATCATTGCTTGATCATGATGTCAAAAGTCAATGTTTGGTAAATCCTACAAATCTTTTGCTTAATTTAGATAATATCCCAAATTTGTAGGACTGAGGAAATTTGATTAAAATAGCTGGACTGGATTTAATTTCTCGTTTTACTAATATTTGTACTAATTCAACAGCATTAATTCCAGTCTTCTACGCCAATTTATTTCCAAATGATGCAATCAGATTCTACAAATTTGCTGCTTCGTTTTCATTGGTAGGAGAATTATTTTACGTATTTCTTGAAGCAACAGACTTGGAATGCAAAAGATGCAAAGGCCAACTACCATTTGTTATAACGTTGTTTTTTCCAAAGTAAAATTTGAGTAGCTGTTTAACTTTAGGAAACCACAACAAAAGAGCTATATAAAAAAGCTAAATAAATCTTAATCAGCTAATAACACTCTAATTATGTGCTTTAGCAAATTGAGAACAAAGGGATAATTTAGGGAGGCCGCCACAATTATTTAGCTTTTCTGTAGTAATTTTGGATAAAATACCTTTAATATTTAGCTTCTGTAGTATTTTATTTCTTTTTCTTTTTTGTCACCTATAACGCCACCTTTCAAATCATATGTCTGCCACCGATTGAGACAGTGTCTGAAAATATATTTTTCTAGCTGACACATTTTGTATTATGTATAATTTATTATAAAATTGACTAATTTTATGCTGAAATAAATTTTACTGCAACTTTCATCTTATATCCGAATTTGACCTGGTAATGTGAGTGGTTCACACAAACCGAGTTAATAGATTGATAAGTGTTGGATTTTTTATATTTAATATATTAAATACATAAAAAAGGGTGAATGGCAAATGGAGGGAAATAAAATTTTTGAGTGAAATTTTAAGTTTCCCCTCTTGATAAATGGACATTATCCCATATTGGAAGAGGAAGAAGTTTTTTATGGGTATATAAGCAATTACTCTTCTTCTAGCTCATAAAAAGTTGAGAAGAAGGCAAGCCTCGCGCCGTCGTCGTCACTCGCTCGGCTCGGCTTCGGATTTGGTCAAATGATTGATTGATTAACTTTTTGGACCAAATTTATTTGTTAATAGTAAAATATTAACAGAAATGTAATTAAATATTTGTTTTAATAACAAAATATTATTATTAATATTAAATCCTCCAATCCGTATTTTCTGTTTTGGTACAGAAAATTAACTACCCTCTTCAATTTTTCCTCTTTATTGTTGAGTAAATAGCCATTTATGTAATGACATTTATGCTGTGGCCGTTTTGCATAAACAACCATTCTGAAGAGTTGCACCTCTTCAGATTTCAGCCTAACTTTGGCTATAAATATAAGGCTATTCTGCTCAGAATTTCCATACGATTTTCTGAGTTTCTCCTCCTTCTTCTGCATACTTTTAGCATCAAACAAAGCAACAGTAAGTGTGATTTGCTACCGAACTTTGTGTTCGCTGAAACACTGGGGTTTGAAGTACCACTACACCAGTGTGTAATTCGTTCTATCCTGGGAGGAAATAATCCATAACATTGTGTACTAGGAGGGAATTAAATTCCTTAAGGAAACACTGTGAATTCAGTGGGCTCGAATTGGTTTTATGTTATTTCGTTGTTCATTTCTGTTTATGTTCATTTATATTTCCAGAATTATCTTAAATACAGTATACTAACAAGCTTAAGTAATTTAATCTATTTTCTATATTTGTACTCGCTGTTTCTGGAGAGTAAAACCTTTGTGGTTTTGTACTCTATTAAAATCTATAACGTTTGTGTCATTCTTTTACAGAAATGACTAATGATAAATGTGAACCAAGTTGTTCCAATGGTGACTGCCAATGCCTCAACGAGCCGAACAACACCGGCAGCATTGGCACTAGTGGAGAAACCCGAAAAATTTTCCGGGATTGATTTCAAGCGATGGCAGCAAAAGATGTTCTTCTATTTGACTACTCTAAGTCTCCAGAAATTCATCAAGGAAGATGTTCCTGTGCTATCCGATGAAACTCCAGAAACTAAACGTTTTCTCATGATTGAGGCGTGGAAGCATTCAGATTTTTTGTGCAAGAATTATATTCTAAGCGGGCTGGAGGATGCTTTGAATAACGTCTACAGTGACGTGGAAACGTCAAAAGAACTGTGGACTGCGCTTGAAAAGAAATACAAAACGGAAGATGCCGGGTTGAAGAAGTTCGTTGCTGCAAAGTTTTTGGACTACAAAATGGTGGATAGCAAGTCTGTTATTACCCAAGTCCAGTAATTGCAAGTGATTATTCACGATCTCCTTGCTGAAGGTATAAATCAAATTAATATTGATGTTGAAAGTAGTAATCTTAGTATTTTTACTAACAGAAATTTTATTGAAGGTCTTGTCATCAATGAAGCATTTCAAGTAGCAGCGATGATTGAGAAGTTGCCTCCTTTGTGGAAGGACTTCAAAACTACTTGAAACACAAACGCAAGGAGATGTCCCTTGAAGATCTCATTGTTCGATTGAGAATCGAAGAGGACATCAAAGCTGCTGAAAAGAGAGGCCGTGGAAACTCAACAATAATAGGAGCAAATATTGTTGAAGAGAACAAAAAGAGGAAGAAGGCTTTTGGACCGAAATACAACTCAAGCAAGAAGCGGTTCAGTGGAAACTGCTACAACTGTGGAAAAATCGGACACAAATCTACGGAGTGTCGTGCTCCGAAGAAAGACAAGAAGAAGGGTCAAGCAAACATGGTTGAAAAGCATGATGATGTTGATGAATTATGTGCCATGCTTTCCGAATGCAACTTGGTGGGCAATCCTAAAGAGTGGTGGATTGATTCTGGAGCCACTCGCCATGTTTGTGCTGTTAAAGAAGGTTTTTCTACTTATGCTCTTGTTGGACCCGATGAGACGATTTCTATGGGAAATGCTTCAAAGGCCAAGATTGAATGATGTGGGAAGATATTTCTAAAAATGACTTCCGGCAAAGTGGTGACTCTGAACAACGTCCTTCATGTTCCCGAGATTAGGAAGAATTTAGTCTCTGCTGGACTTCTTGTTAACAATGGTTTTAAATGTGTTTTTGTTTCCGATAAGGTTGTAATAAGTAAGAACGAAATGTTTGTAGGAAAAGGTTACCTCACTAAGGGCCTTTTCTAGCTGAATGTAATGGTTGTTGAAAATAATAATAAAATTTCATCTTCGTCTTACTTACTTGAGTCAAATGAATTATAGCATATATGTTTGGGTCATGTCAATTATAAAACCTTGCGAAAAATGATTAATTTGGAAGTATTGCCTAAGTTTGAATGTGAAAAATCAAAATGTCAAGTATGTGTGGAATCTAAGTATGTTAAACATCCTTATAAGTCAGTTGAAAGGAATTCAAATCCTTTAGACTTAATTCCACAGATATTTGTGACATGAAGTCAATGCCATCTCGCGTGGAAAGAAGTATTTCATAGCTTTTATTGACGATAGTACTCGATATTGCTATGTTTACTAACTTAACAGTAAAGATGAAGCAATAGACGCATTCAAGCAATACAAAAATGAAGTTGAAACGCAACTTAACAAGAAAATCAAAACGATAAGAAGTGATAGGGGTGGTGAATATGAATCTCCTTTTGAACAAATATGTTTAGAATATGGAATTATTCATCAAACAACGGCCCCTTACACGCCCCAATCCAATGGGATTGCAAAAAGAAAGAATCGTTCATTAAAGGAGATGATGAATGCATTATTGATAAGTTCTGGTTTGCCACAGAACTTATGGAGGGAAGCCGTTCTTACGGCTAGCCGAATACTAAATCGAGTACCCCATAGCAAAACACAATCCATTCCATATGAAAAATGGAAAGGAAGGAAGCCCAACTTGAATTATTTTAAAGTGTGGCGGTGTTTGGCAAAAGTGCAAGTTCCTAAACCCAAAAGGGTAAAAATAGGACCGAAAATCGTTGATTGTGTTTTCATAGGATATGCGACTAATAGTAAAGCATATCGATTTCTTGTTCATAAATTAGAAAATCCCGACATTCATAATAATACGTTATAGAATCAGATAATGCTGAGTTCTTTGAAAATATATATCCGTATAAAAAGGAATGTGAGTCGATTGGTGAAGGATCTAAACGACCTCGGGAAGAAACAAAAGAAAGTACACTTAACCAGGAGGATCCAAGACGTAGTAAACATCAAAGAACGTCTACTTCATTTGGACCAGATTTTGTGACTTTCTTATTGGAAAATGAGCCTCAAACAGTTAAAGAAGTTATGTCTTCATCGGAATCATTGTTTTGGAAAGAGGCAGTCAATAGTGAAATAGAATCCATACCAAATAACCATACATGGGAATTGGTTGATCTTCCTCCTGGAAATAAACCGCTGGGCTCTAAATGGATCTTTAAGAGGAAGATGAAAGATGATGGCACTATTGACAAATTTAAGGCAAGACTTGTGGTAAATGGGTATAGACAACGAGAAGGTCTTGGCTATTTCGATACATACTCTCCAGTTACAAGAATTAAGTCCATACGAACGTTAGTAGCATTACCTGCAGTTTATGGTCTTGAAATTCATCAAATGTATGTTAAAACAGCCTTCTTAAATGGAGAGTTGGAGGAAGAAATCTACATGGAACAACCTGAAGGGTTTGTGGTTCCAGGTAAAGAAAAAAAGGTCTGTAGACTTGTTAAGTCCCTTTACGGATTAAAACAAGCACCCAAACAATGACATACGAAATTTGACCAAACAATGTTGTCAAATGGGTTTAAGATAAATGAATGTGATAAATGTGTGTACATTAAAAATGTTCCAAATCACATAGTCATTGTTTGCTTATATGTGGATGATATGCTTATAATGAGTAATGACATTACCAACATAAATGCTACTAAGCGTATGCTAACTAGCAAGTTTGATATGAAAGACTTGGGAGTTGCTGATTTAATTCTGGGAAGTAAGATCCATAAGACTTCTCAAGGTCTGGCATTGTCACAATCTCATTATATTAAGACAGTACTTGAAAAATTCAAGCACTTGGGCTTTAAAGTTGGAAAGACTCCAATTGACGTGAATCTTGCATTAGCAAAGAACAAAGTCCAAAGCATATCACAATTGGATTATGCTCGTGTGTTGGGTTGCTTAATGTACATCATAAATTGTACACGACCAGATATAGCTTGTGCTATAAGCAAATTGAGTCGATATACGAGAAATCCAGGTCAATCTCATTGGATGGCCATGAAACGAGTTTTGGGATATTTAGTACATACCCAGGACTTTGCTTTGCACTACAGTAAATATCCTACGGTCATTGAGGGATACTGTGATGCAAATTGGATCACCGGATCAACTGATTCCAAGTCCACAAGTGGATATGTATTCACTATTGGTGGAGGAGCGGTATCTTGGAAGTCGTCCAAACAAACTTATATTGCCCGCTCTACAATGGAGGCTGAATTCATAGCCTTAGATAAAGCCGGTAAAGAAGCTGAATGGCTCCGGAATTTCTTGGAAGATATTCCATTTTGGCCCAAGCCGTTGGCACCAATATGCATACATTGCAATAGTCAAGCGGCAATTGGAAGGGTTGGGAGCGTTATGTATAACGGTAAATCTCGTCATATACGACGAAGACATAAAACCGTTAGACAATTACTCTCTAGAGGAATTACCACGATTGACTATGTAAAGTCAAGTGATAATGTGTCGGATCCACTTATAAAAGGCCTAACTAGAGAGGTAGTTGAGAAGTCATCAAGGGGAATGAGATTGTGGCTGAGAACAATTCATAGTGGCGGTAACTCTACCTAGAAGACTGGAGATCCCAAGATCTAGGTTCAAGGAGATCAAACGAAGTCATTAATGACGGTTCAACATTGTCGACTAAACTTTTGGTCCATTCTCGTGATGAGATAATGTTCAGTACCAAGGATAACGCATTAAGGATTTTTAATAATTTCTAAATTTGGTACGGGGTATATCAAATAGTGTATCTACGGGATGACACGTTTAGGAATCACCTATGTAAGTGTGAAGTGTTAGCCGCTTCAAGGAGAACTTTGTAAGGCCAGTTCTCTACGCACTTATGAAACCAGGCGGTGTTCATGGCTGAAACGAACACAACAATGAGAACCAAAGACGGTTAAGAGTTGGTTGTGTGACTTGTGGTTGTCTAGGTATACACCAAAGTTCGACGGTTCAAAGATATAAAATCTACCGATTGATTGAGTATATCCGACATAAGTTCACCACGGAAAGTTCAAAGGGAAACCTACTTATCCAGATGCAATTAATCCTTGCTCGCTAATCACACAATTTTTCATGCATACTTCCGTGATATAGCCATTCCCCATTCATGTGGGGGATTGTTGGGTTTTTTGTATTTAATATATTAAATACGTAAAAGAGGGTGACTGGGAAATGGAGGGAAATAAAATTTTTGAGTGAAATTTTAAGTTTCCCCCCTTGGCAAATGGACATTGTCCCATATTGGAAGATGAAGAGGTTTTTTATGCGTATATAAGCAATTGCTCTTCTTCTAGCTTTTTAAGAGTTGAGAAGAAGGCAAGCCTCGCGCCGTCTTTGTCGTCGCTCGCTCGGCTTCGGCTTCGGATTTGAATTTGGATTTGGATTTGCTCAAATGATCGATTGATTGATTAACTTTTTGGACCAAATTTATTTGTTAATAGTAAAATATTAACATAAATGTTATTAAATATTTGTTTTAATAACAGAATATTAATATTAAAATAAATATCAACATAAAATCCTCCAATCCGTTTTTTCTGTTTTGGTAACAGAAAATTAACTACCCTCTTCAATTTTTCCTCTTTATTTTCCCTCTTTATTGTTGAGTAAATAGCCATTTATGTAATCACATTTATGCTGTGGCCGTTTTGCCTAAACAGTCATTCTGAAGAGTTGCACCTCTTCAGATTTCAGCACAACTTTGGCTATAAATACAAGACTATTCTGCTTAGAATTTTCATACGATTTTCTGAGTTTATCCTCCTTCTTCTGCATACTTTTAGCATCAAACAAAGCAACAGTAAGTGTGATTTGCTACCGAACTTTGTGTTCACTGAAACACTGGGGTTAGAAGTACTACTACACCAGTGTGTAATTCGTTCTATCATGGGAGGAAATAATCCATAACCTTGGGTACTAGGAGGGGATTAAATTCCTTAAGGAAACACTGTGAATTCAGTGGGCTCGAATTGGTTTTCTGTTATTTCGTTGTTCATTTCTGTTTATGTTCATTTATATTTCCAGAATTATTTTACAAATACAGTATACTAACAATAAGTCCACCCAAAGCAAAACCAAGATTTTGAGTATATGGGTTCTAAAATCTAAGACATGATAAATATTGGGTTCGGAATAAATTATTTACATACATTAAACTAATTTTTTAAAACAAATACATGATTTGAGCCGTCTGATTTCCATTTGAATAGGTAAGACTGTTGAGTGATATCACTGGATATTGTGTAATTCAAGTAGAAGGAACAAAGACCAAAAACTACGTCCAATCACTATCACACTTCCTTTTACTGATACAGATTAAAGAAGACCTCGTTAGATGACAAAAGAAAATGGAAGAGGAAAGAACAAATTTCCCATTCCATGTCCACGGTGTCATTCTTGACCAAATTGAAAAAAGTCAAATTGTGGCTTTCTCATAATTAACTTGAGACGTGTTAAGGATATTATCCTTAAAGATATTTTATTTATACAAAAGTAAATGAAATAAACGTATTCTCCATAATTCAACAAACTTTTCTAGTTACAAACTGGAAGCAGAAGCAGTAGACAAGAGAATAACCTAGTAGAAAGTTTTTGAAAATCAATGTCTTTAGCTCTCCAAAACACCTAATATATAAGTAGAGGATTAACGGCTAGCTTTAGATTAAGAGCTAACTAATGGTTAGTTAAAGATTAATCACTAACGACTAAGTATAGTTAATATCAGAATCATCCTTTACTAAATTTGTACCGGCTAGTTTGAAAATTAATTATACTGGTTAGTTTTGACCACTTTAGGGTAAGGCAAATATAAGATAATAAAATTAATAAGCATAAGCAAAAATATCTTTTGGCAAAATGGGAGTTGGATCACCATAAGTAACAAAATAAAATTTAAAAAAGGCCAAATACATAGACAGGCCCTTAAAATTGCTACTATTTTTTACTTAGCCACTTTAACTGAATCTATTACCTAATAGACACTTTAACTGTGTACAAAATGTGCCAATTGAACACCTCCCTAATGATCTCTGACAAGAATAAAGCGCGTGACATTTACACTCGGCGATGTGGCAATAACACCGAACTAAAAGAGGACATGTGGCTGTTCTGATTTATTTAAATTTTTTCTTCCCATACTTTCTCTTTTTTCTCCGATTAGAACTCTCCATTCTTTTTAACGATTAAAACTCTCCATTAACAAACCTTCAAACTTATGCCTCCGGTTTGGAATCTGACAAAAAGAACTTTTTTGACAAAGTCGCGCGGTGATAGAGATATGAATGGAGTTTCACAAATTCAAACACGACCATCAATGGTGAGTCGCTGGACAGATCAACGGACTAGCACGACACCCGCAGTCATCAAGAGGTTTGTCTTAGTTGCAATGTAGCAATAGAAAGTTGCCGAAGACCGTTATACAAACCACCGAAAAGTCAAGAAGTCACCGAGATACAACCATCTTTTAAGGAGGAAGGATCTGGGTTTCCGAACAAAAATGAGGAACACAACAAAGACTAATTTAGCTCCAGCTGCAAATAAACTTAAAATACATACAAGGAAGTAAGTATAGAAGAAATTGTTTCTACTTTTGGTTGAGAGGGTTCTGATCTCTTACAAACGAATGATACTACGTAGTTATACCATTACAAACCAAAATATTTTGAATTTCAAAAATGGCATGCGTCTGTGATAACGCCAAACTATGCCTTATAAAAAGATACGCGGACGTTGCAAATATAATCTGAGTAATTCTGCCCAGCGTCGAATCACAGGGAATTAACCTATCAATTACTTTTGTCGGACTTACTAAATTCACAGAATCAATTTCCCCAAACTTTGTGATTAACAGTTGATGATATTTCTAACAACTAAAACTGAAAATAAATAAACAGCTAAAAATTAACTATGCTTGATTTGTAAACAATTGGAATAAGGTCTAAGGTAATGGATTCCCCCGTTGTGATTTTCTTGGTTGTATATGTCTTATAACTGTGACTTAGTTGTCTCTATCACTCATGAACTCTCCAGCTATCATAAATCTTTCTCAAGCAATTATGATAATTTACTAGACGCACTCTCTCAAGCTACGCTAGCTAGATTCACATTACAGTTCACTTAGATTGCACTCGAGGTATCGTTATCTCTAATCCAACCTCTAAACCCTCGGTTATGACTCTCGTCTATACTCCGAGAGTGATGTTGTTCAAACAACTACCTAAATATGCACTCTCTCTCAAGCATATACATA
>NW_017675844.1:39398-58479 GCF_001879085.1 Nicotiana attenuata
TCCTCCTTGTCTCTGACCCCCAAAGTTGTTGACATAATTCATATCTTCTCTTGCCCCTTGATTTTCACCTTCTCCACTCCATGAACACACATAAGACTGATTAATACAAGGTGTACACAGTCCACCATTTGTTGTGTCAACAATGTGCACCTGTTTTGTACCCATCTCATCAATCTTCTTTGTCAATATGCTCATCTGAGTCATGAGTGTGGCCATGTTCTCTGCATGCGAATTATTTGGGTCAAGAGGAACTGAATCCACTATAGGTGCCAGTGTTGTACCTCTAGTCATCCACCCCAAATTTTATGACATCTTGTCAAGAAGGACTTTGCATTCGGTGAATGTCTTACTCAAAAATGCACCTCCAGCTGAAGCATCCACATTTGCTTTTAAATTGTCAGCAAGCCCCATGTAGAATCTCTTGCTGAGCATCTGGTCTGGAATGCCATGGTGAGGACACTTCACTAACATCCCTTTAAATCTTTCCCAAGTTTCTTACAAGGACTCAGTCGGCTGTTGCTTATACTGCAATATTTCATCAATCTGTCTTGCAGTCTTGTTGGGCGGATAGAACTTATTCAGGAATTGCTTGACTAATTCCTCCCAGGTGACAATGGAATTGATAGGGAGCGAATTTAGCCGAGTCTGAGCTTCCTCGGTCATAGAGAATGGGAACAGTAACAGCTTGATAGCTTCCGGGGTCACATTTGGCTGCCTTTGGGTCACACAAATTGACATAAAATTTTTCAGGTGTTGTTGAGGGTCTTCAATGTGTGATCCGGAGAACAATCCTTTATTCTGCAGAAGATGCAGCATATTATTGGTTATCTAGAAGGTCTCCGCTTGAATTGCGGGCACAACTATGGCAGTCGCCAGGTTATCAGCTGTTGGCTGTGCCCAATCATAAAGTGCAGCTTCGGGCACAAGAGGTGCCACTACTCTGACGTTGGGGTTTGCTGGCGGATCCCCGACGTTTCCAACGACGTTTTCTGCGTCACCCATGTCAAATTCGAGCTGGTGCGGTTGCTGTGATTGTTGGATTCTCTTGTTGGTGCGGTTCAATGCCCTGAATATTTTCTCGGGGTCTGAGAGTCCTTCTAGCAGTTCTCCAGTCCTCGAAGAACTTCTAGGCATACACCTGAATTCCACAAGAGTTCAAACGTGAGAATTTCAATGAAAAGATTGGGTATAGAGAAAACTGACTACACTAAGAATTTTTGTAGTTCTTTCAATTGTAATTGATAACACCTTTAATTCCCCGGCAACGGCGCCAAAATTTGATAACGCCAAACTATGCCTTATAAAAAGACACTCGGACGTTGCAAATATAATCTCAGTAATTCTGCCCAGAGTCGAACCACAGGGAATTAACCTATCAATTACTTTTGTCGGACTTACTAAATTCACAGAATCAATTTCCCCAAGCTTTGTGATTAATAGTTGATGATATTTCTAACAACTAAAACTGAAAATAAATAAACAGCTGAAAATTAACTATGCTTGATTTGTAAACAATTGAAATAAGGTCTAAGGTAATGGTTTCCCCCGTTGTGATTTTCTTGATTGTATATGTCTTATAACTGTGACTTAGTTGTCTCTATCAATCATGAACTCTCCAGCTATCATAAATCTTTCTCAAGCAATTATGATAATTTACTAGACGCACTCTCTCAAGCTACGCTAGCTAGATTCACATTACAGTTCACTTAGATTGCACTCGAGGTATCGTTATCTCTAATCCAACCTCTAAACCCTCGGTTATGACTCTCGTCTATACTCCGAGAGTGATGTTGTTCAAACAACTACCTAAATATGTACTCTCTCTCAAGCATATACATACTAAATAGGGACGGATAATTGAGGGCCCTTCCAATTAACCACAATCAAAACGTAGATGAACAAATAGAGATTAACAACCAAATCAAAACTATATTAATATAACAACCAAGTCATCCCCAACGAGTTTCACCAAAACCTTAGATTAAAATATTTAGATACTCATAACAACGATAAAAACTACAAAAGAATTCATAGTCATTGATAGAAGAATAAAGTAGGGAGAATAAAATCGTTTTCCAAGTTGCCTCCTTGCCTCTCTTGCTTCTTCTCAAAAACTCGAACTATCCTCTCTCTTGGACTTGTTAAACCTTTTATAGTTTGCGTGGATTTTGCTTGGACTTCCGAATTTACCCTTTTTTAAAATATTGTTCCCGCATCTGGACTAGCGCGGGCTCGCTAAGGCCGCGCTAATGCCCGCGCTAGTGGCATTTTCCACCGCCAACAAGCTTTGCTCCTTTTTTTTCGTCCATTAATTCCAAATTTTGCCCGGATCACCATCATAAGTCCTCATTTGATTATTACACTCCCGTGACACATAAAAGTCACCATTAGAGCCAATTTTTGCATTATTTACACACTTACAACAGTAAAGCATCCTTAAGTTAGAGCCCGACGTAGGCCAAACTATACAATTTAGCCTATTATCAGTTTGTAATCAAAAGAGTATATATATTAAACATAGTTTATACAATGCATTGGGTATATGAAGTTCTAATTTGTTGTAGGTTATTGGTCCACAAAGCCTGAGAATGTTTCAATTACAAGGTTTGCTGCAATAGAGGTCACTGGCAACGAAGAAGTAGGGGTGTTCGTCGGTCGGTATGGTACGGTAGTTAGATATTTCGGTTCGGTATTTTCGGTATTCGATTTCTTAAAATCCTATATCAATACCGTACCTAATTAAATTCGATATGGTTCGATTTTTCTCCTTTCGATTTCGGTTTATTCGGTTCGGTAACTTCGGTTTATTCGGTTTGAATACTAACTAGTGCGTAGAGCCATAGACTCTAATATTCTTAATTAAAGTACTCAAAAATACAAAACTGAAGATGTTTGTTGCAAAATTTTTGTCCAAAACTAGCAAATATCGACCCAAATAGAGAAATTGTACATAAAAGAATATTTGATCGTTAGAAATGTCTTGTTACTTGTTTAGAGTTAATTGATGAACTTAGAGAATAAAGGAAAGTAAAATCTTAGACTTTTTATATTTATGTTATAATTGATAATATGTGTTTTGTGTAATATAATATATATTTCGGTACGGTATCGGTATTTCGGTATTTTATTTTAAAATATCAAATACCATACCTAATACCAGTTTTTTTCAAAAACTTAAACCAAATACCATACCAAATGCCAAAATACCGTATACCAAAAACCAAAATTTTTGACTTCGGTACGGTAATTCGATATTTACCAAATTATGCACAGCCCTACGAAGAAGAGATAAGAAGAAAGAAATTCTTTTAAATATTTTAGTTAATCACGTGCTCAAGAGCAAGTGTAAATCACTCTCTGTGCCACCTCAGCATGAGGTGTTCAATTGGCACATTTTATACACAGTTAAAGTGTCCAGTAGGTAATAGACCCAGTTAAAGTGTCTAAGTAAAAAATAGTAGCAAGTTTAAGGGCCTGTCTATGTATTTGGCCTTAAAAAAAGGATAAGTTACCTTCTATAGCAAAGGTTGATACCTTATTTATTTTAAATAAATACTATTTTAAAAAATTATGTTTCGTAGCTACCTTTTGATTTTTATAGCCAAATATCTATTTATGGTCATCTCCTACCCTTGAGCCATAAAATAAGCTTTGTATTATTTTTCTCTCTCATATCCCCTCAAATTTCTCTTATCCCCTATCCCATATCTATTCTCCCTCTCTCTCTACTTCCCGATGTCTTCTCCTCCGCTGATCCACCTATTAGGCGTGGTGATGATGACCCGAACGAGAGTCTAGAATAATTCATGCACTAACCAACTTCTGGATCTTTTTCATCACAACGGGGTTCTTCATATGTTCCTATGCAGCTTTGGGGTTCTCCTAGAAGTCAACTAATACCTGCTCGAGAACACGACATTCAGATCACAATATCGAGGCGTGCTTCAATAATACTACCAATATTATATTATACCAAACTTTTCCTGTCTCCAGTGTACACGGGGCAGCAGATTTTGATGATTTTAATATTTAATATTTCAATGTATCTCGCTGTATTTCATTGTATTCATTGTCTTTTTTTCATTGTATTTCACTGTATCTCGCTGTATTCTATGTATTTCATTGTATTCATTATCTTTTTTTGATTGCATTTCAATGTATCCCGCTGTATTCTATGTATTTCATTGTATTCATTGTCTCGTTATATTCCATGAATGTATTCATATTTTTTTTAAAAATTAATATAATTTATGTATTCAGATGTATTATATAATTTTTCTGAAGATTGCTATATTTTTGGGGTATTTTTCGGTTGAGAATCTTTTTTATAACTGGAAATACAAAATTTGTGTGTTATAATTGAGTTTGTTGAGTTATATTAGGAGTCTATTATGTTAATTGATTCACTTTCCGTTTAAAAACAGTGTAATCCTTGTTTCACGCCGTGAATACAGTCGAATACAATCAAATGTCCGGCTGTAGTCCCGTGTGTCACGCCATGAATACAGTTGAATACACTCGAATACAAAAATCTGTCTAGCTGTAATCCCCTGTTTCACGCCTAGAAATGCTACTGTATTCATGAATACAGTAGCTTAAATACATCGAATACACTCTAAAAAATCTAAAAACATAGCTATAAGAAGTAATATAGTAACGATAGCTACAACTAGCTAATAACCACTAAAACATAGTGATTTCTGAAAGTTACTCAAAAAGGATAAGTAACCCATTTTGCTTGAGCCCCAACTTTCTTAGGCGTGCAAGCCCAATCCCTTTTTTGATCTTTAAGACTGACAAAGGATTATTGTAAATAAAGTGAAAAACAACCAGCTTTTTCTAATCCATATAGGACAAGTCCTTTTTGGTATACCCAACACATTCTTCCAACATAAACTAGCCAACAACGGCTTCCTGGACATCTTTTAAGTTACGTGTTCATTCTAAGATCTTTCAAAAATCATACTTCCTCTGTTTCAATTTATGTGAACCTGTTTGACTTGGCACGGAGTTTAAGAAAAAAATGAAGACTTTTGGAATTTGTGGTCCTAAACAAGTCAAAATGGGACCCAGAGTAGTTGTGTGATTGTAAAAGCTTTTTATTAAGGGTAAAATTAGAATTTTAAGCTAAATTGTTAAATTTAGAAAGGGTTCTTTTTTTTTGGAACGGACCAAAAAGGAAATAGGTTCAGGAACAGAGGAAGTAGTACAAATTAAAGGTCTAAAGTTTGTTACTTTCAGAAATCAGAAATCACGTTTTCAGCACTCAGAGTCGCCTATCCTGTCTCCATTGCTACCCCATAAACTAGAATATGAAATATGTCTTAATAGTTTTCTGCTTCAATCTCCTGCCTCATCTTTTTTTCCTTTATAAAGCATGACAAAACAACAGATTGACAAATATCTTCAAGTGTTCAACTTCAAACATCCATGTTAATTAAACCACAACAACAAACCAAACTTAATCCCATACGTGGGGTCTGGGCAGGGTAAGGTGTATGCAGCCTTACTCTATCCTATTAGAGCAGAGAGGCTTTTTCCGATCCATGTTAAGTAAACTGTGCTGTAGAAACTCATCAGATTGATTACATGATGTCGGATAAATACAGGAGCCCATCATCTGTTTACCAAGCCAACCAATGTCCCATTTGCTTTTATGGAAGCCTAGTTACCAAGTACCAACCTTAAAATTCTAATTTTAATGAAGACTAAATCTGCCGCACGATAAGTAGGAACATGATCTGATTTCTGTATACCTAGAACATAGTCATCAAGCAACCTGAGGCAGATGTAGTGTTTACCTCGAAGTACGAGTAACAATTAAACTTGTTTGTGATTTTAAAGATACGTGATCTAATTCAATACTAATTAATAACCAAGAAATCAAACGTATAAATTGAAAAAGTAAGTTGAATCAAACCAGTGCTTAAACAAGTCTTGACCTCGAGCTATGTTGGCCTCGAGGTTGGTCAGTAAGAACAATAAAGTAAAAGCAACAAGGTTAAGAGACAATTCTGATGAGTAATGAGCAAGAAGGTAAGAGAGTATAATTTGTTGCCAATGATTGATGATCGTTACAAATGATTGGGGTCCCCTTTATATAGTAGGGGAACCCTAAAATAAGGTACATTTCTATTTACAGTAAGGAATCTTATTAGGACAGCTGTCTAACCGCCTAGTACGGATTCGTACTAACCCGTACAAATCTGTTCCGGAATTTACGCCATGATCTTGGGGATGTGGCGAGATCTTGCTCTTTCTGTTACAAACCCATAACGGCATCATCTCGGGGTTGGTCATACTCGGCTTCGGTGCTCGTCGCGTACCTTGATCTTCGAGCCTTATATTCTACCCTCGAGCTCGAACCCGGCCTATATCGAGTTTGTTCCTCGATGTGAGCCCTCGAGCCTACAAAATCGGGGACACATGATTCTACCGTATACAGATAGTCCCGCGTTTCTTAGAATAAAATGATAAAAAACGATTTGACCCTCGATTTTCCGGAGTCCTTGATGATGGCGTCATTCCCGTGACGTAGGCGCTCGAAGTGACCGAAATGTCCCGTTGGTTCGCTTCCCCAAGATATTAAATGCTTCTCCAGTGGTGGCCGGCCACTAGCGCCGTTGAACCGTCGCCGCTTGCCTATAAATACAAGGTTTAATTTTGGAGAAAACTTTACTTCAATCTTTAAACCACCTCCAAACTTCTTTTATATCTCCCTCTCTTCATCTCTTGTCTCTCATTACCCACAACTCCCGTTCTTTTTAGTGTCGGAAAATACCAAACTCCGCCTATCTCCACTTCTTCTAACTCGAATCAATGGCGAAAACTTCAAAGACAGTTCCTCAAAAGGAGAAAGCTTCTTCCTCCTCTTCCCGACCGGCAAAACTTGTGGCGCCGGCCCTTCACGAGATTATTCCCGGCCCCTGCGTTATAAAGAAATACTTCAACGTTGAAAATCCCCCCACAATCCTTGGACGATGCAAGCACGTACCCCGATATATCAGTTCGATAGCGAAGAAGCATCTCAAGGCCATAAAGAAAGACTGTGGCTGGGGGGACGAGGTCGTGATACAGATCCCCGACCCCGAGGAGAGCATTACCACTCATGTGGAGGGGTTCCTAAGTGTTTACACTTATCCCTTCACATTGGGTCCCCTTGACCAGTCGTGATCGACTTCAACAAAAGATATCAGGTCACCCTCGGGCAGACCCACCCCTCTTTCTGGCACATAGTGATTATGCTCCGCTACTTCTCTAGCAAGGCCGAGGGATTAGAGTTCACCCTCAATTACCTCATCCGATTGTATCGACCTCAGCTTTTCTAAGGGTTGATCAAGCTCCAACGTTGATCGAGCAAAGCCTTCTTTGCTAGCAATGACGAGGATAAGGACCGAGGCTAGATGAGCTGGTTCGGCCGAGTGAGGACCTCGGACGTCATCCCTGAAGGAAGAATGCCGTTCCTAGAGGAATGGAACCCCAATCGTAAGTGACGTCCTTTTCCCAGTATCTTCTTGTATTCCGTTTCCGCATTTTGTAATGCCTTTACCTTTTTTGCAGTTGCTTGGATGCCCCATGCGATCCTCGACATCGAAGACTGGGTCCAAAAATTAGCTGCGGCCTCCTCGTATGACGAGCGCAAATGGCGTGATTTGTCGAGGGGAAAATGGGAGGCCAAACACCACGGTTAGTCCTTCGCCCAGGTCTTTGACGCTTTCCCTTTTATTGGAGATGTCATCTTACTTATGCCTATTCTTCATTTATGTAGGCATTGGAGATGTCTCCGAAATAAGGCCAGCCCCGTCCAGGGAAGAGACCGAGTCCCTGATTCCAAAATCAGGGAAAGATAATAAGAGGAAAAGGGCTTTGAAACACGAAGACCCCCAAGATAAGAGGGCCCCTGCTCGAAGGCAAAGGAGGAAACTCATTTAAGTGGATAAAGATTCAATCCATCACTGAATGACGAAGAAGAGGACGAGGGAGAAGAATCGGCGTTGGTGACCCGAACCAGGAAGCCAATTAAGGCCATCAAGCCCTCGGAACCGGAAACCCTTCCTCGTGAAGAGGAGGCTCCGAAGAAAAACGCGGGCAAAGCCGCCGAATCACCTGAGATCGAGATCATTCCCCCGCCTTCAACAAGTACATCAAAGGGGGCAAGTACCGAGACCCCCGAGGCTGAACAGAGTGCCCTGAGCGACTTGCTCGGGGCCATGAAAATAGGTCACTCTCCTCCTCTTCCATCTTATTCTAGAGGCAATAAAGGAAGATCAAGCTCTGCGAATGCCCGATCCGAGCAGAGTCCCCAGTGAAGATGATCCTTTTTGGGATTGCTTTACTAAGGTCGATGATGCCGCTGACCTCAACGATGCATCTACCCTCTTTCAAGAGGCTCATCGTCTTTTCTCTCGGGTAAGCATTAGCTCTTATCGTTGCAATTTTTTCTTCTCCTTTTATACTAACTGATATCTTTTTTCCTGTGTAGTCCATTACCAGGTTTAGGGCCGAGCTAAGCCAATGTAAGGCCGAGCTCAAGAAGTCCTCGGATGAAGGGAAGGCCCTGAGGCTCCTTTGCAGCCAAAAGGAAGCGGAGCTTAAGGACCTTCGGGCATATTTTGCCAAAGCTCGTCAAAATGAGGTCGAGTTAGATAAGCAGGTACCACCATTTTTCACGGGTATGGTCTACTTGACCCGACTGTGGGGGTTAACACTTCAGTGTCTCAGCTGCAGCAAAAATTGGAGATGATCGGGTAGCTTCGAGGGAGGTCGATCAAGTTATGGTCGACTGCAACCAGTGGAAGGAAAACATGGACCGACTTGCTGCTGAGAAAGGGGCTGCTCTAGCCAAACTGGCCTCGGCTGAAACCCAGCTCCGGGGTGTCAAAGTGAAAAATCTAGCCTAGGCCAAGAAGATCGATGAGCTCGAGGCCAAACTTGCCGCGACCGGGGCTGAGGTTGCTGAAGCCAAGGCCGAGGTCGAGAAGACGAAGGCCACGACCGATAAGACCGTTATTGTGTACCTAAAGGATGTCGAGGCTGCTCAAATGGAACTAAGGGAAGCCTTCAACTGGGAGAAATAGATCAGCGATTTGGCCAAGTGCCAATCCCAGAGGGAGACCCTCAAAGAGATCCATGCTTGAGGTTTCGACCTCGCTGAGAAGATATCCCAAGCAAAAGCGCTCAAAGCCGATGCCAAGTTCCTCGTCTCCTCCAACGATGATGATGATGTCGAAGGCAACCAAAGCGGGTCCGATGATGAAGCTAGGCCCGAAGAGGAAGCTGCTCCCGAGGGAGAGACCAGCCCTGGACATAGATAGGATTTTTCTTTCTTTTTGTATTGTTCCTTTTTTGTAAGACCTTCCATCGGTCTCTTGTATATATCTTTTTTGAAGTATATATAAAAGAAGAATTTCATTGAATGTTTTCTCGATATTCCTGCCTTGTAAAATTCTTGTAATGACCTCATTCTTTTTAATTGTGTGTGTGAGATTTTATCTCAAATGTTTTGTTCGAAATTGCCATGGTCAAGTTCGAATAAGTTTGAACTTTGGGACATAGACCCTTACGGGCCCGTACCGGATAATGGTGAGTCCCCGAGCCATAATCAAGCTATTATTTATTTAGGCTTGGGATAACCGAACCCTTGGCTTTGGATCAGGCGAGGACAAGGTCTTGAACCCTAAGTGTATCGGCCCTTAGGCTCTTTTAGATCGGGCCATTATGGCCTCTAAGAAATGGCTATTATTTCCCCTTTTCGGCTTAGAAGACTTAGTAAAAATTTATTTATGCCTTTTCATGCATTTCTTTTACCCATTGGGTTTTCTAAGGGTTCGGTGTCGTTTAGAACCCTTTGTTTTTAGTGCCTTAGCACAAGTTTGTATTTGGATAATTCGATACCTCTTAAGGTTTTTCGAGGGCTGATTTTATCGAAGCCCTTTGGTTATTTTACTGAGGGTAGCCTTTATTTAACCGATTTCTTGAGAATTTGAAGGCCTGTTTTTATTGCGGAATTCTACCATCTCCGAGACACGTTATTTCGGCTGTAGCCTTTAATATGGCCGTAGCCTGCAGGTATGTCTCTTGGACTTGTTTCCCGATAACATTCAAACTTTTTTGAAATGTCAGCCCCAAGTTTGATGGCCTTGGACTTTACGTCGAGGGATGCCTCTTTGAGGTCTTATGAATTCGAGTTTAGACGTGTTGACTGTCGATGACAGTCCCTTAGTATTCGAGGTGTATTTGCGTTTTGGCCCTTGAGCCGTTTCTCACAGAATCACAAGTATGGAGTTCGTATAGTAGCAAATTTTTTTGAGACACAAAGTGTTTTGATATAAAAAGAATGCTTCTTTAAATAATTGATACATGCGTACATGTTTTGCCATCGGGGCTTGGCTACTCTGTATGGACACGATTCATCTGACTGTTTGGCCCATTACAAAGTTTTCCTATCGAGGCCCTCTTTGGCGTGAAGTATTTTCCTCGAAAATATAACCTCGGAGGGTGATGCCCCCAGTATTCGAGGTTGATTGAAAAGAAGCCTTGGATACTGTTGAATTCTCCTTAGGTAGCACATAGTTGTTGCCTCGTTAAAAAACTCGCCGGAAAAACCCATTTGGGATAAAACCCGATCTAAGGGAAAAAGAGTGCACGCGTGCTTTAAAACCTAAGGTCTTCGCGTAGAGGGGTTCTCTTCGACGTCTTCGATCGGACATCTGCAATGAGTTAGTCTTAAATATAAATGGAAAAAGGGAGAAAGTCACACCTTAGTAATAATATTGTTTGAGTAATGATACATTCCAATTGTTTGGCAATTGTTCACCTTCCTACGTGCCAAGTTTGTACGATCCTTTTCCGATAACTCTGATGACTTGGTACGGTCCTTTCCAATTCGGGCCTAGTTTCCCTTCGTTTGGGTCTCGAGTATTGAGGGTGACTTTCCGTAGAACTAAGTCCCCGATTCCTAAGTGTCAAAGGTTGGTCCTTCTATTATAATATCTCTCGATTCTTTGCTACTCTCGCGGCCATCCGAACAAGTGCAGCTTCTCATTTTTCATCTATAGCTCGAGGCTAGTATACATAGCCTCGTGATTTGATTCCTCCGATGCATATCAAAATCTGGCGCTGGGTTCCTCGACCTCGACCAAAATCAAGGCCTCGGAGCCGTATACTAATGAGAACGGGGTTGCCCCTGTGCTGGACTTCGATGTCATTCGATATGCCTAAAGAACCACAGGTAGAACTTCTCTCCATTTTCCTTTTGCATCTTTCAACCTTTTCTTTAAGTTTTAAATGATAGTTTTGTTTGTTGATTCGGCCTGTCCGTTCCCGCTCGGGTGGTGGAGTGTTGATAAGATCCTCTTTATTTTATGTGCTTCGAGGAACTCTGTTACCTTGTTGCAAACGAATTGCTTCCCGTTATCACATACGATTTCGGCAGGTATCCCGAGTCGACACACGATGTGATCCCAGATGAAGTCAATAACTTTTTTTTCTCTGACCTTCTCGAAGGCATGTGCTTCCACCCATTTTAAAAAGTAGTCAGTCATAAAAAAAATGAATTTAACTTTACCTGGGGCCGTTGGTGGAGGGCCGATGATGTCCATCCCCCATTTCATGAAAGGCCATGGGGACAGGACCGAGTAAAGTTGCTCCCCGGGCTGATGAATCATCGGTGCAAACCTTTGACATATTTATCACACTTTCTAACAAACTCCTTAGTGTCTTTTTCCATGCTATCCCAGTAATACTCTGCTCTAACAATTTTGCGAATCAAAGACTCGGCGCCGGAGTGATTCCCACAAGTTCCTTCGTGGATTTCTTGCATAACATAATCAATGTCCCCCGACCCTAAACATACAGCCAATGGTCCATCGAAGGTCCTCCTGTATAGTGTTCCATCTTTGCACAATGTGAACCTAGCGGCCTTGGTTCGTAGAGCCGTCGATTCTTTATGATTTGATGGGAGCTTTCCATTTTTCAAATATTCGATATGCTTATTCCTTCAATCCCAAGTCAAACTTGTAGAATTTATCTCGGCGTGACCCTCTTCGACCACAGATCTCGAAAATTGGACGACAGCCCCGGGGATAATATCATCTTCTTCAACTGATGACCCTAAGTTAGCCAGTGCGTCGACCTCACTATTTTATTCTCGAGGCACATGATCCATAGTCCACTCCTTGAAGCAGTGCAAGGTTACTTGTAGCTTGTCCAAATATCTTTGCATCGTATCCTCTCGAACTTCGAAGCTTTTGTTTACTTGGTTCACTATAACAAGAGAATCACACTTGGCTTTAACGACCTCTGCCCCCAAGCTTTTAGCTAGCTCGAGACCTGGAATCATGGCCTCATACTGATAACTAGGGATTTTAATGCATTTTACACTCCTTCTTGCTTAAGTTTTGATTAGAAATGTGTACAAAATAGTCCCAAAGGCTCACAAGTTGTGCTTGATTGCAGGTTTGATCGTCATGGTGACAAGGTGTAAAAAAACTAGCTCAAAAAGGAGTGAAACTTGCACAAGTACCAAGACAAGACCAAGCTCAGTCAAACAGGGCCAGTGCGGCCGCACACCATTTTGTGCGGTCCGCAAGGATGAAGTTCAGAGACTATATTTTCAGGCCATCAGGCAATGCAGCCGCAAAGAGTTTTGTGCGGTCCGCATTGGGTTCATTGTTGCCGCAATCAATTTCGTGCAGTCCGCAGAGCCAAGGTTCAGAGAGATGACAATTGGAGAATTATGCCCAATGCGGTCCGCGGTCCAATTTGTGCGGACCGCAGTAGAAGCCATCGCGGCCGCGTTGCATTTTGTGCGGTCCGCGGTGGCCAAACTTCAGAGAGCAGAAAAGTCAAGCCAAGAGCCTTAGTTCGGCCGCCCTCGATTTTGTGCAGTCCGCACTAGCCCCGCAGGGGTATTTTTGTCCAGAATTTTTAGCCTAGTATAAATAGTTTCTTTTCCCATTTATAGGTCATCAGATAAGTTTAGACGTAGAGCTGCGCTCGTGAACTCATTTCTTTTACCATTTTGAGTAATTTTAGCTTAATTTCACCATTGAATCTTCAAGTTCTATTTAGCAATTAATTATTATGAGCTTATCTTCATCTATTTCTTTGTTTTTCTCTATAATCATGAGTAGCTAGACCCATCAGCTAGGGTTGTGGCTCAACCCTAGTGTGGGTAATTAATGGGTCTTGTGTTTTAAGGTTTGAATGTCTATGGGTGTTTGATATTTGGACTAATTTATGGTTTTATTGTTGAATTAGTGGTTGCAAACACTAGTTTATGCTTTGTTGATTTTGGCTCTTCTTGAGAAAGAGATCCTAAGTCTCTAGAATTAGTCCAACAAGGAATTGGGGCGTACTCAAGAGAATTGATAGCCTCAATTAAAGGGTTAAACCGAGAGATCATAATACCCGACTTGAACCTTAATTGCTTGCACAAATGTTCATACCCAATTGATCTTGAGAAAGTCAATTAGGGCAAAATCACTCGAACTACCGAGAGGTATAAAGTGGGTAGAATCGTGCAATGGTTATATCGTAATCCCAAAGTATGACAACCTAACCTTAGACATGAGAACCCGTTAATTATCCACCTAGGTGAAGGTCACTCCCCTAGTGCCTTTTTACTCATTAGAACATCTTCAATAGTTTCCTCTTAGCTTAACGTAGCTCAATTTAGCATATTTGTAGTATAAATTTAGAAGTTAAATCAAAACCCAAAAATGTTTAGAAGTGCAATTAGGATCAATTACACAACTCTAACTTAGATAGAAACTCAATTCCAATTTCTAGCTCCCTGTGGAAATCAATCCCGACCTTATCGGGTAAAAGCTGCTTCGACCTCTCTTGCTACTCTATAGTAGTACAGGGTTGGCTTCGATCACTTTTTGGCGCCATTGCCGGGGGGCTAACGGTCTTGATTATCTATCTTAGTAGTTTTGTGAATTGTTCTTTTTTCCTTCTTTGTTACTAATTTGTGTGTGTCACAACTTCAGGTGCAAAATGGCAGCAAACAACAATGACCCTCTTGGCAATGTGATTGCGGGGGAGGAGGTAGATGATGTTGGAGATGATGAGGTGCCTCTTGTACCTCAAGGACAACGTAGAGGCCGCCAGGCTAATGCAAATGAAAATATTCCAGACCCTCCTCCGCCACCTCTAAGAGTGGCCCCTCGAGTTCTTCCCAACCAAGGCTATGCTAGTGCAATTGTCCCGCCTCGGATCCAGCGGGCAATTTTCAAATTACCAAAGTGATGCTGACATTGTTGGAGCAGCGTGGGTGCTTCACGGGTGCTCCCACTCAGAATGCTTACAAACATCTCAAGGGGTTCGCGGATACCTGTTGGGGGAGCAAGCAAACCAATGTATCCGAGGATGCACTTCGATTGAGGCTCTTCCCATTCTCACTTAGAGGGAAGGCATTGGATTGGCTTGAGCGACTTCCCAACCATTCCATCACCACTTGGGATGAGTTGGCGGATAAGTTCATTGCCAATTTTTTCTCACCGGGGCACATGGCAGCATTACTGGACGAGATCTTAGCCTTCAAGCGGAGCCCACCAAACCATTGCACGAGATTTGGGAGAGATATAGAACTATGGCGGGAATGCCCCAACAATGATATGACAGAGGCAATGATACAACAGACCTTCTATCGGGGCATTAATACAACGAATCAATGCACAGTGAATCAATTGGCTGGGGGTAATTTCATGAAGCTTCCTTATGATGAAGCTTGTGCTATTCTTGACGAGATGGCTGACACATCCTCCGCGTGGCAAAGTAGGGCCAATGTGCCACAGGGTGACCCCACGGTCACTCATTTGCACAAAGAACTACATGACCACGGGCAGGCTATAGCAGAACTTACAACAACCATGAACCAATTAGCAAAGACACAGTTGCAACAAGTTCAGAATCCTCGCCAAGTAAATGCCATGGAGTGTGTCAACATGCTAGTGAACAATAGAAGACAAAGAGGTCAACATAACCAAGGGAATTCAGATTAATTTGACAATGATTGTGGTGGATTCCAAGATGATGGTTATGATGGGCAAAATAAAGAGGTACAATATGTGAATAATTATCAAGGCTAAAGAGGCAATTCTTCTAACCAACAGCAACAATGGAGATCCCAGGGCAATTGGGGTAACCAACAGCAAGGCAACAATAATTGGAACAATCAACAACAAGGACCAACATTTGGGGAAATCAAAACAACAATCGGAGCAATCAGGGAAACTGGGGCAACAATAACAACTGGGGTGGAAACAACAACAACCAGGGTGGATGGAACAATAACCAGGGAAATTAGGGGCAAGGCTTTCAAAGGCCCCCAATGTACCAACAATCGAGTAACCCACCGCCTTTTCCATCCCAGGGTCCTAGTTCTTCCAACAATGAAATGGGGAGAATTGAAATGATGTTTGAACAGATGATGAAAGGGAATGCTGACTCCGATGCGCAATTGGCTTCTGACAACACTTCAATCAGGAATTTCGAGGTTCTGCTAGGCCAAATCTCATAGTCCTTGAATACTCGCCCTAAGGGGGCTCTACCGAGTGATACGGTAGTTAACCCAAAGGGTGGGAACAATTATGTTATGGCGGTAACTACAAGGAGTGGACGAGGCGGTGATGTGAATGCCTCCAAACAAAAGCAAGTTTTGGGTGATGAAGTTGAGTTGCAAGAAGATGAAGTTCCTTTGGTAGTTGAGAATGTGGTTGATGAAAATGTGAATGAAGAAGTGAGGATTGATATTCAAGATGCCGAGGTGGAAACACAAAATGATGTGAACCCGTCTAGGGAACACGTAATTGACATGCCGAAGCCGGTTGTGCCAAAAGCCAAGGCACCCTTGCCTAGGCCACCTCCACCTTATCCTCAGAGGCTAGTCAAGCAGAAAAATGAGAATCAGTTCAAAAAGTTCATTGACATGATGAAGAGCTTATCCATTAATGTGGATTTGGTGCAGGCTTTGGAGCAAATGCCTGGCTATGCTTAATTCATGAAAGATTTGGTGACAAAGAAAAGATCCATGGACTGTGAAACTATCAAGATGACTCACCAAGTTGGTGCTATAGTATATGCAATGGCTACGAAGTTGGAAGATCCCGGCGCTTTCACTATCCCTTGCACTATTGGAAGTGCAGACTTTGCTAAAGCTTTATGTGATTTAGGTGCTAGTATCAATTTGATGCCCTACTCAGTTTTCAAGACTTTGGGTATTGGGACACCGAGGCCGACTTCCATGAGATTGCAAATGGCGGATAGATCAATGAAGAGACCACTAGGTATTGTTGATGATGTGCTTGTTCGGGTGGACAAATTTATCTTGCCAGCTGATTTTGTGATATTGGATTTGTGAGGTAGATTGTGAAGTTCCGATCAAATTGGGGAGACCTTTCCTTGCTACGGGGAAGTCTCTAGTAGATGTGGAAGCAGAGGAACTCACTTTCCGGGTGGGTGATGAAAAGGTGGTCTTTCATGTGTGCAAGTAAATGAAGCAGCCCAATTGTACCAAAGTGTGCTCATTTGTGGATCTTGTCACGGCTGTGATAATTAATGATACTAGTGCAATGATCAATGTGGAGGACCCTTTAGAGGCCGTATTGTTGAATCTTGATGTCAATGATGATGAGGGCGGAGTGGAGTGCGTGAATGCTTTACATGGAATGGGCTCTTATTCTTATGATCTTAGGAAACTCTCTTTGGATCTTGAAAATAGAAAGACTCCTCCAACAAAGCCTTCAATTGAGGAGCCTCTAGTGTTGGAGTTGAAGCCATTGCCTCCACACCTCAAGTATGAATTCTTAGGCCCCAGTTCAACTTTTCCAGTTATTCTTTCCTCTTGTCTTACTAACATGCAGGTAGATGCCATATTGGCGGTGCTCAAAAAGCGGAAGAAGGCAATTGGATGGACTTTAGCTGATATTCGGGGAATAAGCCCCGCATTCTGTATGCACAAGATTATTCTTGAAGATGATGCAAAACCCTCCTTGGAACATCAAAGGCGGTTGAACGAGAAAATGCAAGAAGTTGTGAAAAAGGAGGTGATCAAGTGGTTAGATGCAGGGGTTGTGTACCCTATCTCTGACAACTCGTGGACTTCGCCGGTACAGTGCGTGCCGAAGAAGGGTGGTATGACCGTGGTGACCAATGCTAATAATGAATTAATTCCAACCCGAACAGTGACCGGATGGAGAGTGTGCATGGACTACCGCAAGCTGAACAAGGTGACCCGCAAGGATCAATTCCCATTGCCTTTCCTTGACCAGATGCTTGATCGTCTTGCTGGGCGTGCCTTCTATTGTTTCTTGGACGGATATTCTAGGTACAACCAAATCTTGATTGCTCCGGAGGATCAGGAGAAGATCACATTTACTTGTCCATATGGCACCTTTGCTTTTTCTCGGATGCCTTTTGGGTTGTGTAATGCACCGACGACATTCTAACGGTGTATGATGGCCATTTTCACCGATATGGTGGAAGATATTTTGGAGGTGTTCATGGACGACATTAGTGTTGTGGGAGATTCATTTGATGAATGTTTGAAAAATCTAGATAGAGTGTTGGCCCGTTGTGAAGACACAAATCTTGTGCCAAATTGGGAAAAATGCCGCTTCATGGTTGAGGAGGGCATAGTGTTGGGTCATAAAATTTCAAAGCATGGTATAGAGGTTGACAAAGCCAAAATTGAGGTGATTTCAAGGCTTCCCCCCCCCCCACTTCTGTCAAGGGGGTTAGAAGTTTTCTTGGGCACGCGGGTTCTACCGGAGATTTATCAAGGACTTTTCGGAGGTAGTGAATCCTTTGTGCAAGTTGCTAGAAAAGGATGCCAAGTTCGTGTTTGATGAGGGATGTATGCAAGCCTTTGAACTTCTCAAGCATAAGTTGACCACCACCCCGATCATTACCGCACCCAATTGGAGCTTGCCTTTCGAGATCATGTGCGACGCGAGTGATGTTGAAGTTGGGGCAGTTTTGGGTCAAAGAGTGAACAAAATGTTTCATTCGGTGTACTATGCGAGCAAGACAATAAATGAGACTCAAAGGAACTACACGGTAACTGAGAAAAAGTTGTTGGCTATTGTGTTCACAATGGAAAAATTCCAGCCATATCTCATAGGAGCCAAGGTCATAGTGCACACCGATCATGCAGCCTTTAGGTACTTGATGACGAAGAAAGACTCCAAAGCTAGGCTGATGCGATGGGTCTTGTTACTTCAAGAGTTTTATTTGGAAATTGTGGACCGAAAAGGTAGTGAAAACCAAGTGATGGACCAGTTGTCCCGCTTGGAGGAAGAAGGGAGGCCGTGTGATGGCCTAGAAATCAATGATGCATTTCCCGATGAACAACTACTTTCTGTGTCAATGAGTGATATGCCATGGTTTGCGGATGTTGCTAATTACCTTGTGACTGGCATCATCCCGTGTGAGCTCTCTGCTAAACAAAGGAAGAAGCTCAAACGGGATAGTTTGGATTTCTATTGGGATGAGCCGTACTTATTCAAGATTTGCACCGACGGAGTGATCCGGAGGTGTGTCCCTGAGGAGGAACAAATGAGTATCTTAGAGGCTTGTCATTCCTCTCCCTATGGTGGCCATCATGGTGGGGCGAGGACAGCTTCGAAGGTTCTAAGTTGTGGGTTTTATTGGCCAACTTTGTATAAAGATGCAAGTGATCTTGTGAAGAGGTGTGACCAATGTCAAAGAGCGGGTGGTATTTCGAAGAAAGATGAGATGCCTCTCAACACCATTCTAGAAGTGGATTTTTTTGATGTGTGGGGTATTGATTTCATGGGCCCATTTGTAAGCTCGTGCGGGAACACCTACATTCTAGTGGTGCTTGACTATGTTTCAAAATGGTTCGAGGCCGTGGCTTTGTCCAACAATGAAGCTAGGAGTGTGGTTGCCTATCTCAAAAAGAGCATTTTACAAGGTTTGGCACTCCTCGTGCAATCATAAGTGATGGGGGTCGCATTTTTGCAATAGAGCTTTTGACACCTTGCTTGCAAAGTATGGTGTCAACCACAAAGTGTCTACTCCTTATCATCCTCAGGCGAGTGACCAAGTTGAAGTC
>NW_017675845.1:0-18270 GCF_001879085.1 Nicotiana attenuata
TTTCCCTCATTTTACTCACCGGATCACGATAACCTTTTCTGTTCAACTTAGTCAAAATTCCACGAATCTGGTGCTCCCATTGCACCCCATAACATACACAGGTCTTACTCCCACTCTTACAACACCGCCACAATGGAAGAGATGTGAGGAAATTCATAATCACTGCCGAGTCAATCAATCATTGAGTCTATACTTCTGGCAAGAAACATTACCATATTCTGAAACAAGTGGAGATCTTGCTCCTTAACATACTCTATATAGTCAGATTGCACTGATCCTAATTCCAATGGGCTCACCTCACCCAGTACTAACTGCTCAGGCCATAAGCCACCCCGGACATAATCAAAAGTCTCATGTGATACCACAATGTGCCAATAGGCTGCCGTTTCAAAATGCGATACAAAAAGAAAAATGAACTCTGAAAGGAATTATCTAACTCCCGCACTAATACGGACTTCCCTTAGAAAATAGGAAACAGAAAACAATAAACAGATATGGGAAACTATACTGAACATTACGCTGTTGTGGCGCGCAATCCGATCCAAACAACATACCCATGGCGGCGTGCCAACCGATCCACACGTAGAACTCACATAAGGAGATATACATCGAGCTAAATTTGCTCATTACAACAGCATACCAAATATCGGTCATAAGCACGCTAAGTGCATAATACTATCCCTGAGGGAACATATAGCGTCATAAGCTACAAAACTCAAGCACAACTAGGGTGCGATATACAGACTGAATCTCAAGAGCCATCCTGTTCATAGTACATCATCTCTGCACGGATCTTCAACAATAAGAAATATCTCAAGCCGTCTCGCAACTTTCACGAGGCAATGCATCACTACATGGAATATCTGACAACGAAATAACACCCTGACTACCCCATAAGGAGCGCATTACTGAAATGAACACAACTGGCCTGACATAGAGCCCAAATTCACATTTACACCCATCCACCGACCTCAAGTCGATCCTGATCATACCAAACTAAGCCAATAACCTTTCAAATATCCATACTAATTTTTTTTCCTCTTCTCATAACACACAAGGACCACCATCATAACCGAAGCGAACCTCCACAGTCCATAACCCAATAAACAGAGTGCCCCCCGGGCATAAATTCTCAAATTAATGATATTACCACAATCCTCATACTTGGTCTAGATCTTAAATCGGTCAAGTGACTACGTGCCACATTTATGAAACCTGTGGGACACTCCCCCACAATCTACCATAACAATTTACTTGGTCTTACCTCCAACCCACCTACCGCACTAACGCTGAAAGCGATCGAGAATCATTAACCATGATGCAAGCCCCCTTTACCAGGCACCAATCTCAGGGGACGCTGAAGACAATGCCAACTTACCTTAAACGCCGAAGCTCCTTTCCTGCTCCTCCGAGCCCGTGACATCCTTACCAGCACCAAGCTGCAACCTTGATCCTCACTTTGAATTCCCGTGCTACTCACTACACCAATGTGCCAACATACGATAAAACATGATTTTTAACATTAACATTTTAACACTTCATCATATAAGAACTTTTCACTTAACTCACTTCAGGAGAATCACCGCAACACACAGGTAAATTCCCATAATCGTAGGATATGCAAATCTCCAAGTAGTGGTCCAAGCCACCATAGCCCCTTCCGGAATCCGCTTCCACTTAACAAGCCATAGCAGAAGAATGCTTCCGAATAACATTAATTACGGCGACCGACAAACCTCACTCGTACCGCCACAATCATACGCATAGCTCGATCACGCTGAATGAACTGATCACAAACCCCATCATGCCAAACTCAACTATGGCTGATCAATCCCTTTCCTTCCAATTTATCCTTGATTCCTTTGGAAGTAATACTAACTCTCCTCAACACATAACATACTCCCTCTACACTCACCCCGAGTGACCTAGAGTTACGAGACCATGCTGTCTCAAATCCCACGAACTATTTCATATTTCTCAAATGCTACACCACAAGTCAAAACATCATAGAACATCCTGGGCACCTTCCCATAAGCTGCTACAAAGCTTGATTCTTAACTGTACTCATAGGCTTGAAATCATTGGGCACCACACTCTATCCCTTTGAATCTACTAGAGACCGTTGCTGAGAGCCACCCGCCCTGACTTGGTCCCGAACATAATCAACTCCATGAACCCTCTAGCACATTAATACCCTCTCAACGAAGCACCTGGCAGAGTTACTCCCCTCTAAACCCGCTTCTATACAAGGCATGAATCCCGAATACTTCCCCCAAGTTCGAACATGAGCCCATAAGGCCAATCGTAGTACATCTTTAATAATCTCTCCGCTCAAATTACTACTTATGGTCTTTTTCCGTAGTTGAGATAACCCATCGAGATATTAATAACTGGAAACCTCACAAGTAGCTAACCATGCAACCCAAAATCATCAGCGGTGGGGCTCTCCCACTTAGCTTGAAGTCATAAACACAAAACGCTGGAATTCACCCGAATTCTTTACCTCTTATTGCCATAACCTTGCGCAATCATCCGTCGCAAATTCTCAAAATCTTCTGTAAATCCCCATCTTTCGTATTCTGAATCATCATCCACATTCGCACGACCGATCTCCTTGTTGGATAACCAATATAATTCCTTGAAGAAGCTTCGCCAACCATGTGACCGCTAACCTGCTCACGGGGAAATAACCCGCCTGTGGAAGTCACCTCCCGACACCTTCCAATGCTGCTGCACGGGATACAATCACTATGACATCAATAACCAAATCCTGAGTCCAAGCTCACTTTCTAGCTGAACCAGTCCGTTCACTCCTCGTGGACATCAATTAAATGTGTGGCAACACCTTTTCCAAATTAAGAGTTATGTTGCGTCCTTCTTCATTTCAGGCAGCTCCTTCCCATTATACCAAATCTCCTACCGCATAATGGCCCATACTTCAATTTACATCCGCCGACGTCAATGGCCAGTCGCTAAAATCCCAGATCCTTCCAAACCCTCCTTAGGCGCGTATCCATCCTACTACTACTAAGCCCTATACGGCTCCGCCACTCTCCCACTTTGGGCAAACTCGCTCCTTTAACCAGCTGCTCGACCTACGCTTCTTATACCTAGCCCTTTAGAAGTTTAAATCTCCGCCTGACACTTCCCACATGTCTTTCTCATCCTTTGCTGCTCAGTCGTTGTCTTAATAAAATTTATCTTCATAGAACTTGAATCCACAATTTGCTACTAATCCCAAACCTTTCCGAAGGTCGTCTTTATCAAACCATCAGCATTTGCAATACTGATTCAGTCCGGAGCCACCGCAACCTGCGATATCTGGTATTTGTATCTCCAATACCATTTCATAATATCTTGCCCCAAGGGCTAATCATAGAAGATCTTAACATCGATCAACTTAATACGTCCAATTAGGACAACATCACCACAATAAAGAAGAGAACTCCTTCACGCTTGCAATTACCATGCTCCATTACTTCCACTTGTCCACATCTGACCATCCTTAGTTCGATTGACTTTCCCCTGCCGGGAATAACATACTGAATCCCTTTGATTACACACTGAGTAAACCTCCCTTCAATTCATTCACTGTCCCGACACGTGGGCAACACCCTACCATCACAACAACACTGCGGAATAATCGCTTATGAGCATCATGGCAACCTGTGCCTAGCCTCAAGGCTCTCAGAAGTCATGTTACGGAGCTAAAACAATGGAATATCCCTCCGTAATGCGACTATAATAGTCCAATCAACTATACCGGGTAAATCATCCCGCACCACATTTTTAGTGCCATTGTCCTTCAATTTTCGATTTATAACAAGCGCTCGCATCGCGTAAGATTGAGTGGGAAGGAATCAAAGGCATAAGCCTCAAGGGAATCGAACCGCACGATAAGGAAACAAAGAAGGGAAGTACTCCTAACAGCCCTGTAGCCTCCCGAGGATAAGTACAGACGTCTCTGTACCGATCCGCGAGACTCTACTAGACTTGCTCATGACTTGTGAGACCGACGGGAACCTAGTGCTCTAATACCATGTTGTCACGACCCAAAATCCACTAAGGGTCGTGGTGGCGCCGGACACCTTTGTCAGGCCAGCCAACTAAATTATCAATTAATTCCTCTTTTAATACTTTTGAAAATCTAAGGATTATCCTTCCATTTTCATAAATAAAAGTTCACTACTTGAATTCAAATTTAAATAATAACAATTAGTACAAATCCGTTGAAACCCATCCCAGAAACCCGGTGTCACAAGTACATGAGCAACTATCGATAAGGAAAGTATAATACAACATCTGTTCGAAATACGGTGGACAGGGAATAAATAATAAAATACTGAAATGAACTACACTGGCTGCGGGTCGTCTCGAACAGTGCAGCTTACCTAGTCCCAGAGTCATCCATGCTGCCACGCCCAGTAGGCTGCTAGAGGTATACATACCTGTGCAACAAAAATGCACAGAAGTGTAGTATGAGTACGTAATCAACGTGTACTTAGTGAGTATCCCGCCTAATCCCGAAGGGGTAGAGACGAGATGGTCAACTTTGACGCTCTCTAACGATCCAGAAATGATTCATCCTTAATATGTCCATACTAAACAGTGGATTTATTTTATAAACATGATCCTAATCCAGATAGAGGAAACAAGTAAACACGTAATTCCTTCATAGGTAAATTTCCAGAATTTCTCTTTAAATATAATCCAAATATTTTAAAGCCATAAAAGGGCAATAATAACTTAATGAAGTTCAAGACAACAGCACAAACATGCGCAAATCATGCCGAGGTCGACGGCCCGCTCCAACAGAAATGTAAATTGTGCACTGCCGAGGGTCGAGCGACACGAACCATAGATGCATCTATTCTCACCGAGGCATTCGGCCCGTTCCATAAATAAACACATATCCTGCTCGCAAATCATCCATGCGACGCAGGCACACATAAAATACATGCTCAAGTAGGAAATTAAGAGCGTACCGGGGATAATCAACCAAATAGACAAATTTCTCTTTTTAACATTTCAGGGAAAATTTAATATTAAATCTCTTTTTAAATTCCTTTACCAATTCAAGGTGATTGAAACACTTCAAATTATCAATGGGTTCACAGTAATCCAAGTATAACATGCTTTTGGGTCCTAACTACCCGGACAATAGCATAATAGTAGCTACGCACGGACTCTCGTCACCTCGTGCGTACGTAGCCCCCAAAAATAGGAGCACATAACCAATTTAACTCACGTATGGGGTAAATTCCCCCTCACAAGATTAGAAAGGAGACTCACCTCGCTCCGAAGATCCACAACCGGCATTCTACATTCTTCCGAAGACTTGCACCAACGCACAATGCTCCAAAACTAGCCAACGATCATACAAATCCATTAATATATGCTCAATTATACTTTACAACCCAATTTATAACAATTCCTAACCCCGAACGAAAAGTTGACAAAAATGCCCTCGGGCCCACGTGCCCGGAATCCGAAATTTCTCGAAGATAAAGATTACCCATGACCTTAGGAACTCAAATATATAATTTTCTCTTAATTCCATACTCAAAATCGTGGCTAAAATCCAAGATTATAATTTTCTAGGTTTTCAACCAAAACCTCAATAATTACTCTAATTTCCATGCTTAAACCCATATATAATTGATATATTCAACTCGAAAGTGGTGGGGATAACTTACCTCAACATTGACGACAAAATCCTCTCTTGAAGCTCCCCAAAAATCGCCCAAGCCATGAAGAAATGGGAGAAATGAACTCAATCCCACGATTTAAAACAAGGTTCTGCTTCCAGTCATTTCCGCTTCTGCGGAAGCCATGCCGCATCAGCGGTTCCGCTTATGCGGTCCAAAGGCCGCTTCTGCGGCTCCTTTCCATGCCGCCCTTTCTCGCTTCTGCGACCATACCACCGCAGATGCGGTTCGCTTCTGCGGGACCTTGACCGCATCTGCGGTCATCCCCAAAATCCTCTCTTCCGCTTCTGCGTCTCCTTTTCCGCTTCTGCGGCTCCGCATCAGCGGATCAAGGGCCGCTTCTGCGGTCCAGGCTGCCCCCACGCCCAACCGCTTCTGCGGCTTCGTCCTCGCTTCTGGGGGGCCGCTTCTGCGGTCCCNTCAATATATATAAATGTGCCAGGGATCTCTTGGTATCCCGTACCTCAGTCCAGAATATCTCAAGTACAGGGGGGGATCTCCCAGGAAGCCGTCCCGTAGTCCCAAATTAAACGCACAACAACAACAATTCGTAATTCTCGGAACAATGCTAAAAATCAGGACAAGAAGTAGTAAATTATAGCCTAACATGCTTCACAGAGTACAAATAGCACAGCTAAAACAAATAAGCAGGTAAGCCAGCTAAACATGAGTCTCTAAGCTAGCACAGGTACAAACTTACAGTTAAAATGAACAAGTAAACAAGAAAGCTCAATTTAAATACTTCAAGTAGAAACGGATTTACAACAATTAGCTCAAGTACGCGCTCGTCACCTCACGTATGGGGCATTAAAATATTCAAGATCATATCCTAAGGGAGAAAGGTCCCCCACACAAAGTTAGACAAGCCACTTACCTCGAACCGGCTCAATATCAACTAGAAATCACGCTCTTGCCACGAGTATCCGACTCCAAATGGCTCAAATCTATTAAATTCAATTACACATTGTAAATAACATCGCAAACACCTGGTTTTGCTAATACATTCAAAGCTACGGCGTAAAATTAGGTGAAATGACCAAAATGCCCTCCAGTACAATGCCCCAGAATCGAATAATTTTCACATTTTCCGAACCCTCGTACTCTCACGAGTCTAACCATATAAAAATCTCCCAAATCGGAGGTCAAATGCTCACTCAAAACTCCATAATTTAGCCATGAAGTTTTACCCCAAAGTATCCAATTTTGATCCTAAATTCAAATTCCAATGATACATTTAACTATATAATGATGAAATATAACTAGAAGGGATTAAGGAAACGTTACCCAATAGTCTTCTCTTCAAAACCCACTCAAAATCGCCCTTACCCGAGCTCTCAATTGATTTTTGTAACTTATGAACTCAAACCCTCGAAATTTCTATTTCTGCCCAGGGATTTCCGCTTCTGCGGACAAGGGACCGTATCTGCGGTCCCGCTTATGCGGAACAAATGCCGCTTCTGCGGCTATTAACTAAAACCCAGGGGTTCCGCTTCTGCGGTCTTAAACCGCACCTGCGGTGGCCGCTTCTGCGAAATACCTACCGCTTCTGCGGTTTCTCACCAATGACCCAGGGCCGCATCTGCGACTTATACCTCGCAGGTGCGTAACCGCTTCTGCGGTCAAACTTCCGCACTTGCGGAAACTGAAGGGAGCCCAAATGCCGCCCCTGCGATGGGATGGCCGCTTATGCGGCTCCGCTTCTGCGGTTCCCAAGCCGCAGAAGCGAAAATACCAGAAGAGAGAAAAACCAGCTGCTGCAACACTTCAAAAATTCTTCCGTTAACCACCCGAAATCATCCCGAGGCCCCTGGGACCTCAACCAAAAGTACCGATACCACCTAATACCTTATTCAAACTTGCACCAATCCTTAAAACACCTAAAACAACACCGGAAACCCGATTAAATCAAAGATTCAAGCCTAAGAACTACAAGTTTCCTCCAAATACGCTTTCGATCAAAAACCTAACCAAAACACATCCGAATGACCTGGAATTTTGCACACACATCCCAAATGATATGACGGAGCTACTGCAACTTCCGAAATTCCAATCCAACCCTCGGATCAAAAACTCACTATAGAATCGGAAACTTCAAAAATTTAAACTTCGGCATTTCAAGCCTAAATGAGCTACGAGCTCCCAAAATACATTACGAACACGCTTTCGACCCCGAAATCACCTAACGGAGCTAACAGAACCATCGGATTTCCATTCCGAGTTCGTCTTCATACTGTTCCGACTACGGACCACTTTTCAACACTTAAGCTCTCATTTAGGGACTAAGTGTCCCAAAACTTTCCAAAACTCAACACCGAACATTCCGGCAAACCAAAATAGCAGAAATGAACTTAGGGGAAGCAGTTAATGGGGGATCGGGGCGTAATTTCCAAAAACGACCGGCCGAGTCGTTACAACCCAATACTAGAAATGTAATTTTGCAACTTTTCCATATGAAAGAGGGTCGTAGCTTTGGGAAGTACTTGGGTTTCCCAATTTTTACATCCAGACCTACAAAATCTGACTATCAATCATTAGTGGATAATTTCAAAACGAAATTGGCAGGCTGGAAAATTAATTTTCTATCTAGAGCGGGAAGACTAACTTTAATAAAATCAACACTTAATCATCTTCCAAATCACTTGATGCAATTCATAAAAATACCTAATTATATTCTAAGCCTTCTTAATAGATACCAAAGAAATTTCTTATGGGGCACAACTGTACAAAAGAAAACACTACATCTCCTCAAGTGGTCAACAATCACGCAACCTTTGGAACTTGGAGGCCTGGGTATACAAAGTCTTGATATAAAAAATAAGTCACTCCATGCAAGTCTTGCGTGGAAAATGTTCAATAATCCTCAAGAATTATGGGCACAAGTCCTCTTACGCAATTATGTAAGGCCAAAACAACTACCACGTTACCATAGCTCCCCTACTTGGCGTAATATTATTAACGGCTGGAAGTGTTGTCGACTAGGTTATAAATGGAATATTGCAACATGACATCATATCAAGTTTTGGACTGACCCATGGCTCAAGCATAATTTCACTTAGGGACTATATTCATGGACCTATGCCCCAATTTGAGGATAATAAATTAGTTTCCGATTACTACTTTGATAATAGATGGCACCTAGACACCATGCCATTTGAGTTTCCTATACATATTATTTCACTTATTAATAATATTTATATGCCTATTGAATCTATTAGATATGACAAAATATGCTGGAATCTAACTGAGAATGGGATGTTCTCAGTTAAATCTATGTATAGGTGTTTAACCAATACTAATATATCCACAGCTATAACACGACCACATTCCTTCAATTGGATTTGGAAACTTCCCATTCCCCATAAAATATCTTTTTTTGTTTGGCTACTATGTCATAATAGACTCCCAACAGCTGAGTATCTCACACGTGTAGGTATTACAAACTCAGCAAATTGCCCACAATGTCACCAAGACACTGAAAGGATTACTCACTTATTCAAAAGTTGTGCTAATACAATACTCTTTGGAAATATCTTAAAATAACCCCTCCTACCATCACAACATCTGCATCTCAAAATGACATTATGACTTGGTTGTATAATTTTATACATACACCACTGCCATCTATACCATACAACATCCCTTCAACAACTATAATTCCATTTGCTTTATGGGAAATTTGGATAAAAAGGAATAAGTTTATTTACGAACATAAAGTAAATGACTTAAATAAGGCTGCCTTACTAGTAAAGGTAGCAGAATATTATTTCTTAACAACTCACTCTAATAAGAAGCAGTCAAAGTCTCCTATCTATATCAAGTGGCATCCACCTGATCATATGTGTTACAAATTAAATATTGATTGTAACGACCCGACCGGTCTTTTTGAGCTCTAGCACGTCGTTCAACAGTCTGAGGCCATAAACAACTTCATTTCAGGTATTATGACTTGTACGCATGGTCGGAATTAAGTTTCGGGAAGTTCAGAATTGATTTGGAAAGAGAATTCTCATTTCGGAAGCCTTAAGTTGAAAGAATTAACTAGGATTGGAATTTTTAGTAAACGATCTCGGAATCGGGATCTGAAGGTTCCAGCTGGTTCGTATGATGATTTCGGACTTGGGCGTATGCCCGGATCGGGTTTTGGAATACCCGGGAGCGTTTTGGCGCCTATTGTGGAAAGTAGCATTTTGAAAGAAATTTCATAAGTTTGGGTTGAAGTGCATTTCAGTGATATCGATGTCTGTTTGGGATTTCGAGTCTGGGAGCAGCTCCGTATGGTGATTCTGGAGTTGGGAGCGCAATCGGAAGTGAATTCGGAGATCCGTAGGTCATTTTGGAGCCATCTGGCTAAAGATAGAAATTTGAAGGTTTTTGAGAAGTTTGACCGGAAGTGGACTTTTTGATATCGGGGTCGGAATCCGATTCCGAAAGTTGGAGTAGGTCCGTAATGTCGAATATGACTTGTGTGCAAAATTTGAGGTCAATCGGACGTGATTTGATAGGTTTAAGCATCGAAAGTAGAAGTTAGAAGTTCTAAAGTTCATAAAGCTTGGATTAGGGGTTGATTCATGATTTTAGCGTTGTTTGATGTGATTTGAGGCCTCGAGCAAGTCCGTAATTGTTTTGGGACTGGTTGGCATGATTGGTTGGGGTCCCGGGAGGCCTCGGGTGTGTTTCGGGGTAGTTTCTAATCATTTCGGGTTGTGTGGCTGCTGCAAATTTCTATTTCTGGTTTCCTTCTTCGCGAACGCGGAGGGAGTCTCGTGAACGCGAAGAGGAAAGTGGGAGGCTGCTGGTTTTGGCCTTCGCGAACGCGAAGAGGGAGTCGCGAACGCGAAGGGGTGGGCTGAGCTGCTACGCGAACGCGAGGAGGAGATCGCGAATGCGTAGAAGGAAAAAGAGATGGGCCTGGGGTCTTTGGCCTACGCGAACGCGAGGCCTTGTACGCGAACGCAAAGGGCTGGGTGACCGGTCTTCGCGAACGCGAGCGGAAGGTCGCGAACGCGAAGAAGGGCGGACCTGGGCTGGGCAGAATGTTTAAAAATCGGGGTTTGAGTTCATTTCACCCATTTTTCTCTTGGCTTGGGCGATTCTTGGAGCTTTTGAAGAGGGGGTTCCGTCATTCATCATGAGGTAAGTGATTTATGCTAGTTTTGAGTTAAATGCAAGGTTTATATATGAATTTAGACATGGAAATTGTAGAAAAACTTGGGGTTTCAGGAAAAACCTAGAAAACTAGTATTCTTGGATTTTGACCACGATTTTGGGTATGGAATTTAGAGAAAATCATATATTTGAGTTCGTGAGGCTATGGGTAAACTTTATCTTCAAAAAATCTCGGATTCCGGGCACGTGGCCCCGAGGGCGTTTTTGTCAACTTTTCGATCGGGGTTAGGAATTGTTATAAATTGGATTATAATGAGTACCTTAGCATATGTTAATGGGTTTACATAATCATTGGCTAGTTTTGGAGCGTTGTGCATCGATTCGAGTCTTCGGAAGGGCGTGGAATGCCGGTTATGGATCTTCGGAGCGAGGTGAGTCTCCTTNAGGGTAGTCGTTATACTTAGACTAATGGAAGACATAAAAAGTATACCATACTTGAATGAATTGATCGTATACTTGCTAATTACGATTTGAAAAATCAGTACTCAAATGCCCTTGACACACACCTTCCACGCACACACTCAGATCAGTGCCCCATTAAATTAGAACTTCATCACTGCCCATTGCCTAGGACTAAGGTATTTAGGTTTGAAACAATTTGGACTAGTCATCATGCTTTTAAAGATGTAATTAAACAAGCTTGGGTGGATAATGTCACACTCCTTCCTGCAATTGATAATTTCACAACAGTAGTACAACAATGGAACACATCTATCTTTGGTAATATTTTCAAACAAAAAAATACTATACTTGCCAGATTAAATGGGATTCGGGCCTCTATCCATTATCCAACTAGCAATTTCTTACAAAATTTGGAAAAAGAACTTAAATTGGATTTTAATCGAATACTTAGGTTAAAGGAAGACTTTTGGAAACTGAAATCCCGTATTGACTGGCTTAATAATGGGGATGCTAACACTAAATTTTTCGATCTCAGTACTATTAATCGTAGAAGGCACAATAGAATCACAGCTATTCAAGACCAGGGGGGAAATTGGATAACACATCCTAAACAAATACTGGAACATATTTCCCTATATTATCAAAATTTATTTACCACGCAGAAAACCATATCAATTTCAAAACCAACACTACTTCCTTCCAACATATTAACCCATGCTGACCATGAACCCCTAATACAACCTCTACAAAACTTTGAAATTCTTAATGCTATCAAGTCTTTCAAGCCTATGAAAGCTCCTGGGCCAGATGGACTTCATCCCTTATTCTACCAAAATTATTGGGTCACCATTGGGGATTCTGTGCTTAATTTCTGTCATAAGGTGTTCACTGACTATGAAATTGATCCCTCAATAAATTCTACCTATATCTGTCTTATCCCCAAAAATAATAATGCTTCCACAGTTGCACAATACCGACCTATCAGTCTTTGTAATACTATTTACAAAATTATAACAAAAATTTTGGTAAATAGATTAAAACCAATTTTGGAACACATCATTCATCCTACACAGTCTAGCTTTCAACAAAATAAAAGAGTTGCGGATAATGCTATCATCGTACAGGAAATTATCACTAAGTTTCAAAAATGAAAGGAAATAAACTTAGTATGCTTCTTAAGATTGATCTGAAAAAAGCGTTTGATAAATTAGAATGGTCCTTTATTCGAAATATTGGTAAGTTTAAATTTTCCAGCTCAGTTTATTAAACTAATTATGTCTTGTGTTACTACCACTACTACTTCTATATTAATCAATGGTAGTCCCACTGATACTTTTCATCCCACATGGGGTATCAGATAGGGTGATCCTTTGTCACCCTATTTGTTTATCATTTGTCTTGAAATGTTGTCAAGAAAGATCAATACTGCTGTTGATTACCAGGCTTGGAAACCAATATCATTAGCAAAAACTGGGCCTTCCTTATCTCATTTATTCTTTGCAGATGATATTATCCTGACTTCACAAATCACTGCAAGTACATGCCAAACAATGGTTACTACTATTACTCATTTCACTAATCAATCAGGACAATCTATTAATTTTGATAAATCAAAAATTTATTTCTCCACAAATTGTCAACCCAATACTAAAAATATAATTTTGCAACTTTTTCATATGAAAGAGGGTCGTAGCTTTGGGAAGTACTTGGGTTTCCCAATTTTTACATCCAGACCTACAAAATCTAACTATCAATCATTAGTGGGTAATTTCAAAATAAAATTTTCAGGCTGGAAAACTAATTTTCTATCTAAAGCGGGAAGACTAACTTTAATAAAATCAACACAATCATCTTCCAAATCACTTGATGCAATTCATAAAAATACCTAATTATATTCTAAGCCTTCTTAATAGATACCAAAGAAATTTCTTGTGGGGCACAACTGTACAAAAGAAAACACTACATCTTCTCAAGTGGTCAACAATCACGCAACCTTTGGAACTTGGAGGCCTGGGTATACAAAGTCTTGATATAAAAAATAAGTCACTCTATGCAAGTCTTGCGTGGAAAATGTTCAATAATCCTCAAGAATTATGGGCACAAGTCCTTTTACGCAATTATGTAAGGCCAAAACCACTACCACGTTACCATAGCTCCCCTACTTGGCGTAATATTATTAACGGCTGGAAGTATTGTCGACTAGGTTATAAATGGAATATTGCAACAGGACATCATGTCAAGTTTTGGACTGACCCATGGCTCAAGTATAATTTTACACTTAGAGACTATATTCATGGACCTATGCCCCAATTTGAGGATAATAAATTAGTTTCCAATTACTACTTTGATAATAGATGGCACCTAGACACCATGCCATTTGAGTTTCCTCTACATATTATTTCACTTGTTAATAATATTTATATGCCTATTGAATCTATTAGATATGACAAAATATGCTGGAATCAAAATGAGAATGGGATGTTCTCAGTTAAATCTATGTAAAAGTGTTTAACCACTACTAATACATCCACAGCTATAACACGACCATATTCCTTCAATTGGATTTGGACACTTCCCATTCCCCATAAAATATCTTTTTTTGTTTGGCTACTATGTCATAATAGACTCCCAATAGCTGAGTATCTCACACGTATAGGTATTACAAACTCAGCAAACTGCCCACAATGTCACCAAAACACTGAAACGATTACTCACTTATTCAACAATTGTGCTAATACAATACTTCTTTGGAAATATCTTAAAATAACACCTCCTACCATCACAACATCTGCATCTCAAAATAACATTATGACTTGGTTGTATAATTTTATACATACACCACTGCCATCTATACCATACAACATCCCTTCAACAACTATAATTCCATTTGCTTTATGGGAAATTTGGATAAAATGGAATAAGTTTGTTTACGAACATAAAGTAAATGACTTAAATAAGGCTTCCTTACTAGTAAAGGTAGCTGAATATTATTTCTTAACAACTCACTCTAATAAGAAGCAGTCAAAGTCTCCTATCTATATCAAGTGGCATCCACCTGATCATATGTGTTATAAATTAAATATTGATGGATCTTGCTGCCCGGCTCTATGCACTTATGGCATTGGTGGAGTTATCCGCAACCATCAAAGCAATTGGATCATAGGATTTGCAGGATGTGTCAATCAAGGCAACCCTATCCAAATAGAACTGCTTGCACTCCTCAAAGGCTTACAAATTGCTGTCAAGCAAAGGCTCTTACCACTCACCATTGAGACGGATGCACAGAATATAATTGGTATGTTAAAATCACCTGCTATGAGCTGTATTAATATTGTTGATGATTGCAGGTCCTTGCTTCAACAGCTGGATAGCGCATCTGTACAAGTTATCTATAGAGAGCAGAATGATGTAGCAGACAAATTAGCTAAATATGGTGCAACGCATGTAAAGGAGCAATGCCTACTTTTTGAATCACCCCCACTTTTTGCAATGTCTTGTTACCAACAAGATCACCAGGGCACACTCCACAGCAGGATGACTCGGCATCTTAGTAGGAATGTTAGACATTTTCTCTCTAATTCTAGTTCTTACGAAATATCTACTATGTGTAATAGAAGAACTCCTTTAGTAGCTACTACTTCGAGCACTAGGTTTGTTCCTCCAGTAGGAGGAAAACTACAATCTGGCTCTACCCTTGTACAAAGGATGCCTTGTAGGCATCCAAGACTCTAAGCTTATGTAAATATTTGTTATGTTATAATATTGCCTATCTTTCCAACATTTAAAACTTAGTAGTCTTAGTGTACTCGCGTTGCGCGTGTTGCCCATCTCAAAAATAAGTTTTGTCAAAATATTAAAAAATTCATATTTAAGCTATAAAATAAAGTATAAGCTTCTGAAGTTGATAAATATTGATCCTATACAGCTAACTCAATAAAAAATTATTCATAATAATTATTCAATATATTCACCTTTAATTATTTTTTAATTTTTTAATTTTATCAGTTAAATCACAAGTTATCGTATTTTATTTTTAGTTTCAGTAAAAACACATAACCTTAACGATTTAGAATTTAAGATTTTTTCTGAAACACATAATATATTATCACGATTCTTTAAAAATGTATCAATTGACAAAAATTAAAAACGGAATCATAAATCTTCTCAGTTTATCTCCCTTTTCAAAGGTTTCAATGTTACTCATGTAATGAGGTTTTAGTTGTTGAATACAAAAAATGATTTACATAATTTTGTCGAAATGTGCGTGAGCAAAAAAAATTACTAAAATATAAAAATTTAATAGGACGAACAAATTACTATAGAAGGTTATTAAATTCACTAAGAGTGTTTATGCAACTATACATATTAAAGTAGACACACACACACACACACACACACACATATTTTATATATATATATATATATATATATATATAAATCTATTTTAAAGCCTAAATATTTGGACTTCCTACTTAACTCAAATAAGAAATAACTTAATAAGCAAAAATTTCGATTAATTTTTAAAACATAAATAATTATAAAATATTTAAATTACATTTTTATTCACTATAAAAATTATTTTTAAAAGATAAAAAGTCAATGAACATTTCTCATAAAGGCTTCGTGCTTTTATAATACTAGTTTTAAGGTACGCGCTTTGCGCGTGTACCCATATCAGTATGTACATAATTTCAAAGAAAATCACATAAATATTACTCGAATTCCCAAAAAATCACGTAAATCACGCATTGTAGATGCTTTTTTGTTAATTATGAGGACTTATATGAGAATATCTTATGAAAATTATTATTATTTCAATGACCTAGTACTAAAAAGAAAACACAAAAGATTTAGGAATGAAAAGGTTGGCCATATAGGTCCCCAAACAGTTAATAATAACAATTTAAAGTCTAAAAAAGTTACGGGTGAGTTGATATTTTACAAAAAAATAACTTATTATGGAAGAATGTGACGAAGCATTGTCATTTATTGGATGGAATGCAAGAAAGCAAAAAATGTCAAATTATTTATAGTATATTTTTTTCTACTATTTCATTCTTAAGTTCTTATAAAGATATACATACAATTTTATTAGTATTAATTTAGATATATAAATTTGGTATCCTATTTATGCTTCACTTATCTAATTGGATTTGTGCTTTAACATGTATAAGTTCAAAAAAAAAAAGTTTAAAGTACATTATATTTATTATGACTATAATTAAATTATTTTCAAAATATAGTCATGCCATTTATAAGCCTATTTATAAATAATTTTTTTACTTGTCCTAATATATTTATAGGTCTGGTTTACGATGTTAGGATACTTAAATAGTTTTGAACTTGAAATTATAAAGTTTAAAAATGACTACAGTTAATATTACGATAAATAATTTAACATAAGAGCAATATAGTGAGGCTATCATTTGTCGGACTGAATGCAAACGAAGAAAAAAATAATAAAAACAATAACTTATTTATAATACATTTTATTTTTTACTATTTCATCCTCGAAATCTTAGAAAGAAATACATACTCTTTATTACTGTTAATTTTGATATATAAATTTCACTATCTTATCTATGCTTCGCTAGTCTAATTGATTTTGTTCTTTAACTTGTATAAGTTTATAAAAAATTTAAAATAAACTACAATTTTTTATTACTAAAATATAATTATTTTCAAAATATAGTCTTGGCTTTTATTAACTTATTTATAGGTAATTTTTATTCGTCCTAATATGTTTATAGGTTCGATTTACGCTGTATAGGAGACTTCAATAATTTTGGACTTAAATTTTATCTAATCTTTTATTGGTAAATTTCAATGCATTCATTTTAACTTATGGTCTACCAATAGATCTTTTCATTTGAATTTTTTTGCATAAATTACCCTGAATGTTCTTAATTTTTTAGAAATTGCATAAATCACTCTGTTAAAGATTTATCATTTTGTGTTGTAAAGTGGATAGTGAATACCTTTTGAAATATTTACACAAAGAGTACTATTTGTAAAACAATTAAAGAATAAGGAGTTCTAAGTTCTAACTGTATCAGACTTTATTTACTTCCTATTTATTCGCTTTCAATTAATTTTGTTTTCAATTTTTACAAAAACAATAAAATTATGAAGAATTAATCGGCTACAATTCTACAACAAGGATAAAACTCCTAAACCTAAAAAGAGTCTTAAGTACACGCTAAGGTTCCTACTTTCATTTGCTGGTATTACATTTATAAATATGGTATATTACATAGCTTAAATAAGGAAAAATATTAATACAAAAAATTTAGTAGTTGATTTTGAAGTGTCAAATATTAGAAACTAATTAAATTACTATTTTGTCTAATAAGAAATCAATTTTTAAAGGGTAAAAAAGGCGAACAATATTTCGCTAAAGGTCTTCGTGCTTTTAATATATATATATATATATGAAAATTTAGGCTTGTACGGTTTAGTATGATTAAATATGGTATCAAATAATTATTTCTCGGATTTTCCGCATAGTGATGGCTAAAACTTCTAAATCTGTACCTCAAAAAGCTATAGGTAAAGTAAGATTATAGATATACATATTTTAAATAAGTAAAAAAACATTTATATAAGGTAAACGTCTTAATGATTTTAAATAAATAAAGATTTGATAACTAAAATATTAGCTAATTTTAAGGTCCTAAATAAATTAAAAAAGAATAAAATTATAATATTTTTCCAATATAATGTGAAATTTATTTTTAAAGACTTAAAAACTCGATCAACATCTCGACTATAATATCTTCTTTGATGAATCTTTGAAGAATCATAATAAGAGGATTTATGTGCTTTGTTTTCAGAATTAGGTCACAGAAATAATAATTTTTATAAGATATTCTCATATAAGTCCTCATGAATCATAATAAAAAATCTGAAAAGTTCTGCGAGATGAAATTCCTTTATTTACTGAGCTAGCTAAATGAAAATTTTCAGGACTTTTTCTTTAATTTTTATTTAGTAT